>NC_143059.1:24814469-24965984 GCF_052426305.1 Pelodiscus sinensis | reverse complement strand
AAAAAATGGTGCTATGTAATGCAAACTGTGCTTTTTCGAAAGAGAGCATCCAGACTGCCTGGGTGCTCTCTTTCAAAAAAGTGGCTTGCTTTTTCGAAAGTACTGGTCATAGTCTAGACGCTTTTTTTCAAAAGAGGCTTGCAGTCTAGACATAGCCAATATGTGAGCCACACTAACTGTAAAAGAGATCTATATGGCTCACTAGCCACAGTTTGGCCATCCCTGTTATAGAATATGGCCCGTGATGTTGTGAAGTTGTATTAGCCGTGAGCGTGTGTGTCCCTCCAACTTGGCTATGTCTAGACTACATCCCTCTTTCAAAAGAGGGATGTAAATTAGACAGATTGAAATTGCAAATGAAGCCGGGATTTGAATTTCCCGTGCTTCATTTGCATAATGGCAGCCACACGTTTTTTTGAAAAAGGGCTTTTTGAAAGTGAAACTGCCATCGAGATGCAGTTTTTTTAAAAAAACAAACAAACCATTTTTGAAAGAACCGTAATGCCTGAAAAAATAAGGTTTACTGGTTCTTTCAAAAAAGAGGGTTTTTTTGAAAGAACCACGTCTAGATGGCAGTTTTACTTTCGAAAAGCCCTTTTTTGAAAGGATGCATGGCCGCCATTATGCAAATTGAGCACAGGAAATTCAAATCCCAGCTTCATTTACAATTTCGATCTGCCAAATTTACATCCCTCTTTTGAAAGAGGGATGTAGTCTAGACATGTCCAAAGTGGCATAACTTATTATTTCCTTACTTTGGGGTTTAAGTGTTAGTTGTGCTCTACAATGTGCATAACAAGTTTAATTCTTCCACTTGTTTATATATTGATATTTTTACATAAGAAATGGAGATGTCCTAGTGATAACTTTTGGCCAAACTTGAATGTCCACTGGCATAGTCAATCTTATTTGACTTCATTGCTGGCTAATGATGGGAGTCAAAGTGTTCAGTAGATCCACAGATCAAGCTACCCTCTCATTCCTAGAGAGGGGCCTTAACAGCTGACACCTGGAGATAAGGCAATCGAGAGAAATTTGTGCTGCCACTGACAGCATCCTACCTGCTCTATGGATTTACTGATAGCTTTTCTTTCCTGGGTTGTAAATCTGTCACTTCTGATAGCAAGTGAAATCTCTTATACATTGTAAAAACATAGTTAAAGAAATGTAAACTTAGCAGTCTGCAGCAATGCAATGGGAATGTTCCCTGGGTAAAACAAAGAGGTTAAAAAGCAAGGGTTGCAGATCATGTAGATGCTGCAGCTTAATGGAGTGTCAACAGAGCAGTGGATAATTATAAATAGGAAACAGAGCATGTGTAACCCGCAAACCTACTGGGTGTGCCGTATTGTCCCATGTTGTGGCAATTAGACCCCTTCCAGATTGGAAGAATGAGCATGCTCAACAGTGGAGATTGAGCACCACCTGACTTGAGGCTCATGCATTAAGCCGTAGTGGTCCCAGGTTCAGTTCTGCCTATTGGCATTATACATGTAACACAGGAATTGATACTCAGTGCCATTCCAAAGTGTGCTGTATCATTTAATAGAGAGAAATTTCACTTTAATGCTCTGTATTGTAATGTCTGTTGCAATTGAATTTTAATTGGTGCTGAGATCACTGATGGGGAAACAAAGCATTTTAGTGGGGGAAAAGGCTAGCTATTCACACATACACTCCTAAATTGTGCATCTGTGTATGTTATGGGAAATAAGCCAGAGTAAATCATTAATTCTTACCGAAAGGATAAGAAAGGCTTATCAGAACTAGCAGTGTCAGCAACTATAGGATGCCTCAGCTACTATAAATCTCATTCCTAATTCATGAGACAAGAATCTTTTACTTCTTTAGCTGTTTTGTGTTTTCTTTCCATTACAGCCCTTTCTGTTTCCCAACCTCCAAGCTGCTGTCCCAAATTCAGTGGAAGACAAATCAAGAGCTTTGGAATATCCTCTGCGAATCCTGTTTTCAGTTATACCATTTCAGTATAAGCATATTATTCTGAATTTGTCAAGTGCAATTTTTTTTCCAAGCGTGTATTTTTGTGTGGTGGGTTTTTTTGTTTGGTTGGTTTTGGGGTTTTTTTGTTTTCTTTTCTTTTTTCTATTTTTGCTAAATAACTTGGCAGAGCAAAGGCATCTGAACTGTGTAACCGTCATAATGGGAGCCAATACGTTGCACTGCATATTCTCTGCTAAAGAGGGCAAGTTAAATCCTACAACTTTAGGGATCCTAAATATTTAATGAAAATGAAGCTAAAAACAACACTTACGTCTATTTCACATTTGTTTACCAGTCTCAATACACAGCAACAACAGAGAATATGGAGAGTTCCATGAGTGGTGGCCAGCAAGCTTTCAAATCAAATTAAAAGTTTATTTAAAATTCATTGTAATAGTTTATTTTTGTCTGTGTTTCTTCTTTACAGTCTACAGTTTGTAAAATCCTCCTAGAAGCTTGACATTTAACTTTCAACTCTTGTGTCCTTTTCCATTTTATAAACATTGGTTCATTTGCAAATGGAGCCAGAATTTGACATGACTATGTTTAAACAAAGGCTACTCCAACTTATATAGTGCCTCCCCACACAGAACGAACCCAATTTGTACAACAGCACAATTAAAGAGATCAGTACAGCTCTGGGAATTGGTTTTGTTAGTTTTCTGCTGAATATTTTATGTTGGGAGCATAACAGAGAGCTATTTATACACTCTTATCACATAACAACAGGTGTTTTGGAATCATTCTTGAAGGAAATGTGTTCATCCATGTTGAGGTCATAAGGGACCACTGTGATCACCTAGTCTGACCTATTTACTTGATGTTGGAAAATTAGATTGTGAGAGGTGGAGGATAAAACCCTATGTATTCAAAATTGAGAAGCCTTTCTTACAGAAAATCAAAAATTGGTACTAAATCACCTCGATCTATGTTTTAGTTATACAACTGAATAAAATCTTTTCTTTCTCCCTTTCTGCAATTTCCTTACACATCTGACAACCTATGTGTTGTGTTTGTCTGTGGCAAATACACTAGAATTGCAAAATGTTAAATCCAAAACAGTTGAGATGTATTTGTAGTGACAAGAAAATAAGTATTGGATATCTAACAAGAGAAGATTCTTGTTATATTTTCAGGCCCATTTTGTAGATCCAAAGAGCTGAAAAACAATTTGGATATTGATGACAATCAGGATAAGAACACTCACAGGGAAAAACAGGGGTTAGAACCAAAGAATAAGCAGTTGAACCTACTGATTGCATGCTTTGTCTCTGTACTATAAAAGTATGGTAGTCTTTTATGGCAGCCATTAATGTTCTGTGCTTGATAGTCATTATTGCCATGTCTACACTAGGAAACTATTTCAAAATTCCTAAGTTCAACTTAAGAACTCTCAGTCTAACAAATTCAAGCTAGCGTGTCCTCTTTACGGGGAAGTCTCAGAATTGGTTCAAATTAGTCTGAAATAGCATTGAATGGCTCCTGCCTTGGACTTACAGTCCCTGGAAGTACCCTGAAAGTGGTAAGGGGCAACTTCGCTTCCACTGTGTCCTGCACATGGCACGTCTGGCCCTGGCAGTGTCCCACAGAGAGAGAACATCTATCCCTGCCCGCCGGAGTATGGGGGAGGTGTTGGGGCAGTTGTGTGTGAGCGGCAGATGCTGCTTGCTGGAGAGAATGGTTCCCCCTCTTCTTCCTCTTGCCGACAGGTTCCCATGCTTGAGATCAGTCTCCTCCTCATCACCACACTTGACCAGGAGCAGATGCTGACTCAGTGCAAGCCTGACCCTGTGCCATGTGCAGCACTGCTGTGTGGTTCCAAGCCCCCAGACTCCTTAGTGGTAGCTTATCGTGGGAAGGTGTCTCACCTCAGAGGCTGGAGTAAATCAGGCCTCTCCAAGAACCTTAGGAGAAGGACCACGGGTGTGATTGGGTGCGGTCACAGAAGACCCCTTGGGGTGCCTCCTGGAGTACTGACACGGCCACTGCCACTTGCCTTCCTGCTCTCTGGGGCTTCTCACCACCTGGTTCTGCTGGGCTAGCCCCCCCAAGAAGCAGCACAGACACTGAAACTCTTCAGATCCAAGGAGAGTGAAGTTTAGGGCCCAGCTTCCTGGGTTACTACTCCCCAGATGGCATCAAATCCAAAGAATTAGGTAAGCCACCTTTAACAATGAAAAGAGGAATGTGCACAATGATTGTCCCCCGTCCCCCCAGGTAAAAATTATTTTGATGGAAAATAAAAGTGATTTTATTAAGTACAAGGAGTAGGATTTAAGTAGTAATAAGTGAGAACAGGCAGAGCAAAGTGGGCGACAAATTAAAAGAAACAAAAATGCTTGGCTAATTATACACTGAAACCTCAGCACAAACATTTCAAACTCACCCTAAAACCTCTTTTCTAGCTGCCCCTCCAAACCAGGGCTGTCTCCCCACCCTGGAGTCTTCAGCTCCTTCCCTCAGGTGCAGCCCAGCCAAAAGACAAAAGACTCCTCCCATCCTATTCTTTTTAAATAATTCCCTTGTTGCATGGGGAGTCACCTGGCCATTCCCTACCAACCACTGCTAAGCCTTAAGGACAAAAGGCTATTTGCATATGACTGCCCAGACACTGAGGCCTCCCTTGATGACTTTCATTCACACATTTAAAAATCATAAAGAATTCCCTACTCCATACGTCTAATTTTACACACAAGAATGATACACGCATCAAAGCAAGATATACAGAACCAGTGGATCATGACATGAAGATTGATGGGTTACATGAAATAATTTGCTCTAAGCAAATGTATACTCATGTCCATGGGGGGGGGGGGGGAGCTGTCACAAGGGGATTCCTGCATGCCAGCTTATGGAGCTGTGTGCTGTGGACTGGCCCTCCATGTGCACACACATGAACAATCCCCCAGGCTGAGTAGGCTGAGAGAGGAGCATGTAGCCTTTCATAGCCCGTTGTCTGACCCCACTTGTAGATAGGGAAAGTTAGAGAACTCACCTGAAGTGCCCTCCCGGGGTTCCTCGGAAGCCTGGGAGACATCCAGGGGGTGGGAGAAGCAGCTCCAGGCTCTTAGGTCACATGGCTGGCCTACCCTGCCTCACCATCATCGTCCTCCTCCACCACCCTGCTCTCCTGCAGACTGATGCTGGGCATGTCCTGGCTGGACTCGAGCATGACGGTGGGGGAGATGACCAGCCCGCCTCCCAGGATGGCATCTAGTGGCAGTTGTGCTGTGCCACCCCAGAGCATCACCTCTGCTCCCTGGTCTTGTGGTAGGCCTGGAACAGCTCTTTTATTTTGAGCCGACACTGCTCAAGAGTCCTGCTGTGCCCTTTCTCGACCAGACTGGTGTCAATCCTGCCATGGATGTTGGCATTGCACTTCATAGCGTGGAGATCCTGGAGGTTGGATTCCTCCCCCCAGACCTCAGTGAGGTCCAGGATCTTCACACCAGTCCAAGCCAGAGCTCTTCTGCATCTCTGGGCAGTGGAGGCTGTGGGAGCAGCAGAAGTGCTGGCAGCCATCAGAAGGTCCAAGGGAGCACTGGGGTCGCTCCTATTTGCTTTGGGTCCTGGTTTCTCGCACAGGGATCGCACAGCTGGCCATGTGAGAAGCCCTTCTCCTCTTGCCAGGACTTTGAGAGCTCCGCAGAAGGAGGGGAGCAGTGGAGACACCAGCTGTGGCCACAGCGGTCAGAGCTGCAGCTGTGGGAGGCTTTTGGATGCCAATTATTTTGAAATAGTGGCACTGGCGTGTCCACACTAACGTTATTTTGAAATGACCGTTACTCCTCATGAAAAGCAGGAATACAGAATTCGAATTCCATGGCCAGTTATTTTAAAATAATGGGCTTGGTAGTGTGGACATACCGTTTATAAACTTGAACTTGTGGGAGTTATTTTGAACTCAAGTCCTAGTGTAGACTAGGGCTATGAAACATTCATGCAGGTGATATCCCCAAACATACATTCACACCACACAGAAAATTGTAAATTGTAGCTGTGGTGCCACTTTAGCAACACCCGTCTACAGGACAGTAACTGATCAGACAGACAGAAACACCGCCCAGTACACATGAAACCTATGCACTGCTTAGAATACAAAAAAATAATGATGGACCATTAAGTAAATGGAAATACACTGAAACAACCGGGAATTTCCCCTACTCTAAAGAACCATGAGTCATCATACAAGGAGTGGGAAAATAAAGAAAAAAAGCCCTTTTAAAGGGACACAAATCTGAGACGTTCATCCAAAAACCAAGGGACAGCCTCTAAGTGGGAAGGTGTCTGTGAAATGCTGTATTACGCTTCAAGTTAGGGGGTACAATGGGGAACTGTTCAAGAACACTAAGCAACTTCTAGTAGAAAAGGGATTTTATCTAATATATAGGTATAAGTCCTGAGGTTCAATCTTTATGATTATTTACTGTGTAATCCATTTGTATCTGTTCTATCTTACTATTTCATCTTTTAATCTTTTGTTTATATATTCAATTAATCTTGTTTTATTTCTACCTGAAGCAGATTGTGTGGTGTGTATGAGCTGATAATAGGGGAAGGGGGAAGGGTGACTGGTTTCAAACCTTCAAGGTGAAGAAGGGGAAAAGGAGAACTTTTCCAGAGGGGAATAGTCTGAGTGCCAGCCAGTTTAAAACCTAGGGAGGATGGATTTGGGGAGACTTGGAACTTGAAAGGGTGATGGTATAAGGGTAACTAGGCTAGTGGAAGGCAGGTGAGACCTTGTGCCTTCTGAGCAAGCCACTGGGATCAGGGATGTGAGCCATAACAACACAGCAATAGCATGTTCCACGGTTACAAAGCGGATGGTGACAGACCCCCTTACTCCAACATGTCACAGCACCATGCAGACAAGCAGTCACCTGAAACAGACAGAGCCTCATAAAGGGGCTCTAGAAGACTCTTTGCATGGAAAAGGGTTTCTCTGGTGCAGGAACAGAAGGAAACTGTAAGGCTATTTCCAGAGGACTCCCTTGACACATAGGAGCACAATCTACCAAGGTGCGGGAGTCAGAGGGGCTTGTCATGGTTGAGGGTAAGGCCATAACACGTGGCACTGCAGAGTTTCTCAGCAGCACTGTGACCCATAAAGAACCACTGAGGGGGACTGGCTACAATACTGATAGAGTCTGGCCTCTGTGGTTTTACTAGAACGGTTATTCTAAATCTCAAGGCAGATCTACACTTAAATTGCTGCATCTGCACTGATATAGCTGACCCACTATTGCACTTCAGTGAAGATGCTCTATGCGGGGGAGGGGGGTTCTCAAATTTGATTGCACTGCACCCCCCTTCTAACAACAGAAATTACTACATAACCCCAGAAAGGGAGATTGAAACCTGAGACCACCTAAGCCCCACTGTCCCAGATGGGAAGGGAAGCCAAAGCCTGAGCCCCACTGCCCTAGGTGGAAGGGGGCAAAACTGAAGCCCTCCAGGCAGAGGGGCTGTAACCTGAGGCCTGCCAGCCAGGACTGAATCCCTCAGGCTTTGACTTTGGCCCCAGCAGAGGGGCTTGGGGTTTGGCCCCAGACATCAGTAAGCCTAAGCCAGCCCTGCCAAACCCATTAAGATGGGGTCATAAGTCATAGCCAAACCCAGGCTGTCTGCACTGCAGGTGTCTGGCACAAGAAGCTTTTTGCGGAAGAGATCTTTTGCCAAAACTTCTTGTACAAGAGAGCATCCACAGAGCAAAAGCACATTGAAAAAGCGATGTGTTTTTGCACGAGAGAGAGTCAACACAGCTTGGACACTCTCTCACAAGAAAATGCTGATAGCTATTCACAGAGGCTATGTCTAGACTGCAGGCTTCTTTCGAAAGAGCCTCTTTCAAAAGATCGCGTCTAGACTGCAGGCGGATCTTTCGAAAGAGCAATCCACTTTTTCGAAAGAGAGCACCCAGCGAGTCTGGATGCTCTCTTTCGAAGACGGCCTCTTTACATTGAAGAACGCCTTCTTTCGAAAGAGGAACTTTCGAAAGAAGGCGTTCTTCCTCGTAAATTGAGGTTTACCGCCATCGAAAGAAAAGCCGCGTTCTTTCGAAATAATTTCGAAAGAACGCGGCTTGAGTCTGGACGCAAGGGAAGTTTTTTCGGGAAAAGGCTACTTTTCCCGAAAAAACCCCTGAGTCTGGACACGGCCAGAATGGCCACCAGGACACCTGTGCTTTTTCCTCTTTTCTGTTTTTGCACAAACAATCCCTATTGCCTATTGCCTGTCTATGAGCTTTTCCTCATCAAAGAAGGAATACCTACACAGGAGAAAACCCTCTGTTCTTTTGTTTTACCTGCATAAATACACGCTTGAGGTGTGGATGCTTTGCGAGTTTTTGCAAAAAGTGGCTGTTTTTGCACCAAAACACTGTAGCAGTGGTCTCCAATGTTGCATGGCTGCCGGGAGCCCCGGGGGCAGAGCCACTCATGTGCCGGGCACACGGGGGCGGGGCCACGCATGCGCCGCACACCCAGGAGCGGGGCCACCCACAAGCCATGCGCCCGGGGTCGGCACTGCGCATGTGCCTCGCGCCCAGGGCAGGGGCTGGCAACGCACCCCGGGCCGGCACCACGCATGGGCCACGCGCCCGGGACCGCCCACGAGCCACGCGCCCCAGGCCAGCACCGCACATGTGCCCTGGGGCCGGGGCTGGGGCTGCCCACGCGCCCGGGGCCGGCCCTGCGCATGTGCCGCGCGCCCAGAGGAGGGGCCGCCCATGCGTCCCGCGCCTGGAGCCAGCACCATGCATGTGCCGCACGCCGGGGGCGGGGCCAGCCCAGATGTTTCAGCGGGCGCACAGAAATCCCCCGGCGGGAGCCATGGTGCCCGCGGGCACCGCGTTGGGGACCACTGCTCTGTAGTGTAGACCTAACCCCACAGTTTGAGGACCAGTGTTCTATGCTGATGGGAGAGAGCTTGGCTGTTGCCACAGAAGCTTCTGCTGCGGACCCACGGCTGTCTAATTTGGGGATTAGGTCGTTACAGCTATGCTGCTCAGTATTTTCACACCCCAAGTAACATAGATATACTGAAATAATCCTGTAGTGTAGATCAGACCTCAGTGACCCGATTTTCAGAAATGTGGAACACCTGTATCTCCCATTAGCTTCCATTAACTTCAAAGGCTATGTCTACACTACAGCACTAATTTGAACTAACTTAATTCGAATTAATTAATTCAACATAAGATAATTCGAACTAGTGCATCTAGACCTAAAAACTAATTTGAATTAGCGTTTTGCTAATTTGAAATAGCATGTCCACATTGAGTGGACCCTGAACCAAAGTTAAGGCTTTCTGGAACCAGTGCCGGCAGAGCATCAGGTTAGGACTTGGGGGCTGTGTCTAGACTGCACCCCTTTTGCGAACAAAAGGGATGCAGATTAGACACAGCACAATTGCAAATGAAGCGGGGATTTAAATCTTCCCCAATTCATTTGCATAAACATGGCTGCCACTTTTTTCTGGCTCGGGGCTTTGCCGGCAAAAAGGGCCAGTCTGGACACGGATCTTTCGGAAAATAAAGCCTTTTCCAAAAGATTCCTTACTACTGATTTTAAGAGGAATAAGGGATCTTTCGGGAAAGGCTTTATTTTCCAAAAGATCCCCCTCTAGACCGGCGCTTTTTGCCGGCAAAGCCCCGAGCCGGAAAAAAAGCGGCAGCCATGTTTATGCAAATGAAGCTGGGAAGATTTAAATCCCCGCTTCATTTGCAATTGCACTGTGACTAATCTGCATCCCTTTTCCGCAAAAGGGGTGCAGTCTAAACACAGCCAGGGTACGTCTACACTACAGCACTAATTCGAACTAAGCTAATTCGAACTAATGGGTCTAGAACTAAAAACTAGTTCGAATTAGCGTTTTGCTAATTCGAACTAGCATGTCCACATTAAGTGGACCGTGAACCGGGCTTAAGGATGGCCGGAAGCAGTGCTGGCAGGGCATCACAGGAGGACTTAGAGCGTGGAGATGCTGTCTCAGGCTAGCCGACCCCCACCCCGGACAGACAGTTCTCAGGGGTGCCCTGCTTGCAAACCAGTCCTGGCTTGGAGTGCCCGGAGTACCAACACTGGGCACATCACAGCACTCGGCCATCAGCCCGGCTGCACTTGCCGCAGGCTGCCATCTGGGGAGAGGGGGCAATTGGGGGGCTGCAGGAGAGCTTCCACCCCCAGAAGCCCACAGAGCCAGCCCAGTCCTCCCCATCGGGGGCTCGTACCCCATTCCTCCCTCACTTCCTTCCACTTACCCTTCCCTAGCCCCTTTTCTTGATGTACAAAATAAAGGACAATTGTGTTCAAAAATGGAATCTGTCTTTATTGAACAAAACTGGGTGAGACTGGGAAAAGGATGTGGGAGAGGGGAAGAGAGAGGCTGGGAGAGGGGAGGGCAACTACAATGATCAGGGGTTGGGAACAGGTCCCATATGAAGAGAGGCTAAAGAGACTGGGACTTTTCAGCTTAGAAAAGAGGAGACGGAGGGGGGACAGGATAGAGGTCTCTAAAAGCAGGAGTTGGGTGGAGAGGGTGCATACAGAAAAGTTCTTCATGAGTTCCCATAAAGAAGGACTAGAGGACACCAAAGGAAAGGAATGGGTAGCAGGCTTCAAACTAGTAACAGAAAGTTGTTCTTCACAAAGCAAAGAGTCAACCTGTGGAACTCCTTGCTGCAGGAGGCTGTGAAGGCTAGAACTAGAACAGAGTTTAAAGGAACATGAGATCAAGTCATGGAGGTTGCGTCCATGGAGTGGTAGTAGCCAGAGAGTAGGAGTGGTGTCCCTGCCCAAGGTTTGTGGATGGCTGGAGAGGGATGGCATGAGACAAATGGCTTGGTCACTGTCTTTGGTCCATCCCCTCCAGGGTCCCTAGGGTTGGCCACTGTCGGCAGACAGGCTACTGGGCTAGATGGACCTTTGGTCTGACCCAGGACGGCCATTGTAAGCTCAGGGCTCAGGATCGGGGGTCTCAGTGGACCCCCTTGATTTTCATGCACTCCTGCTCCTGGGTGGCCAGGCTGGCAGCTCTCCTGCCCTAGACGGCCGCTTTCCTGTGCCTAGTGCAGAGATCGTGGATGAGATCCACGATGTCCGCACTACCCAGGCGGGTGCTCGCCTCTTGCGGTCCCGGGCAAATTCCCCGGAGCCGCCAGCCTGGTCCCGGAAAGAGGGGGAGGGCTGGGGGGTATCGGGTGGCTGGCTCGACCCGTGCCAGGTGCAGGGTCTGCTGGCTGGGTGCTGGCAGGCTTGCACCTGGCACGGGCACTGTAGCCAGCCCGTGCCCCTTTAAGAGGTCCGGGGCCGGGAGGGGGGCAGACGTGTTTCCCTGGTGTTGGCCAGAGTGGCCACCAGGGAAAGCTGGGGAGGGCTAGCCTTCCACTAGTTCGAATGAAGGGGCTACACACCCCTTAATTCGAACTAGCTAGTTCGAACTAGGCTTAATCCTCGTAAAATGAGGTTTTCCTAGTTCGAACTAAGCGCTCCGTTAGTTCGAATAAAGTTCGAACTAGCGGAGCGTTAGTGTAGCGCCTATGAAAGTTAGTTCGAACTAACGTCCGTTAGTTCGAACTAACTCTGTAGTGTAGACATACCCCCAGAGTGTGGCGCTGCTGCCTCAGGCTAGCCAAGGGCTGTGCTTAAAGAGACCCGAACCCCACCCCGGACAGACAGTTCTTAGGGTTCCCCGCTTGCTTGTCTAACTCGATGAGAGACAGCAAAGCAGTCCTGTCTTGAGTGCCCACACTCGGCACATCACAGCACGCAGCCATCAGCCCGGCTGCACTTGCTGCACGCTGCCATCTGGGGGGGTGGGTCAATTGGGAGGCTGTCAGGATCCAGAAGGCCCTGCAGCAGAGCTTCCACCCTGAGGAGCCTGCAGAGCCACCCCAGTCCTCCCCATTGGGGACTCGTGCTCCATTCCTCCCTCACCTCCTTCCACTTACCCCTCCCAAGCCCCCCTTCCTGATATAAAAAATAAAGGACATGTGTGTTAAAAAATAGAAACTTTATTTATTTAACAAAACGGGGAGGGGGGAGGAATTAACCTCTGGGGAGAGTGGGAAAAGGAGGAGGGAGAGGGGAAGAGAAAGCGTGGGAGAGGGGAGGGGGAAATCTGGGAGGAGGGAGCTGGAAGGGGGAAGCCAGGGGGAAAAGGAGGAGGGGAAGTATAAAATTATGGTACACCCACATCTTGAATACTGTGTACAGATGTGGTCTCCTCACCTCAAAAAAGATATTTTGGCCTTGGAAAGCATTCAGAAAAGGGCAACTACAATGATTATGGTTCTGGAATGGGTCCCACATGAGGAGAGGCTAAAGCGACTGGGACTTTTCAGTTTAGAAAAGAGGAGACTAAGGGGAGATATGATAGAGGTCTATAAAATCATGAGTGGTGTGGAGAGGATGAATAAAGAAAAGTTCTTCATTAGTTCCCATAATAGAAGGACTAGAGGACACCAAATGAAATGAATAGGTAGCAGGCTTAAAACTAATAAAAGAAAGTTCTTCTTCACACAGCACATAGTCAACCTGTGGAACTCCTTGCCACAGGAGGCTGTGAAGGCTAGGACAATAACAGAGTTTAAAGAGACATTAGATAAATTCATGAAGGTTGGGTCCATGGAGTGCCATTAGCCAGGGGGTAGGAACAGTGTCCCTAGCCTCTGTTTGTGGAAGGCTGGAGATGGATGGCACGAGACAAATCGCTTCGTCATTGTTTTCGGTCCATCCCCTTCGGGGTCCCTAGGGTTGGCCGCTGTCGGCAGACAGGCTACTGGGCTAGATGGACCTTTGGTCTGACCCAGGACGGCCATTGTAAGCTCAGGGCTCAGGGTCGGGGATCTCAGTGGACCCCCTTGATTTTCATGCAAACCTGCTCCTGGGTGGCCAGGCTGGCAGCTCTCCTGCCCTAGACGGCCGCTTTCCTGTGACTAGTTCGGAGATCGTGGATGTTGGAGTCTTCCCCCCAAACCTCGATGAGGTCCACGATCTCCTCACTAGACCAGGCAGGCGCCCGCCTCTTGTGGCCCGGGGCAGGCTCCTGTGAGCCACCAGTCTGGTCCTGAGGCTGAGGGCTGGGTGGCAGTGGGTGGCTGGCTCATGCTGTGCCAGGTACAGGGTCTGCTGGCTGGGCGCTGGCAGGCTTGCAACTGGCACAAGCACTGTAGCCAGACCGTGCCCCTTTAAGGGCTCCAGGACCGGGATGGGGACAGAAGAGTTTCCCTGGTTTGGCCCAGAGTGGCCACCAGGGCAAGCTGGGAAGGGCTAGCCTCCAACTAGTTTGAATTAAGTGGCTACACAGCCCTTAATTCAAACTACTTAATTCGAAGTAGGTGTTCCTCCTCATAGAATGAGGTTTACCTAGTTCGAATTAAGCTCTCCGCTAGTTGAATTTAAATTCGAACTAGTGGTTTGTATGTGTAGCCCCTATTAAAGTTAATTCGAACTAACGGCTGTAAGTGTAGACATACCCAAAGAGAACTAACAGGGTTTTCAAAATGAGTTCCTTAAGAATAAAGAAAAGGAACAGTCAATATGAGGGGATCTGTATACAGGCAGTCCCCAACTTACGCGGATCCAACTTATGTCGGATCCGCACTTACGAACGGGGCTTTCTCGCCCCGGAGCTCACAGGCAGCGGTCAGCCACCTCGACCTCCAGGGCGAGAAAAGCTGCTCCGGGTGCCCCTGGTCTGCTGGGGACCGTCTCCAGCAGACCAGGGGCACCGGGAGCAAAGCCGCAGCGGTGGCGGGTCCCGGGCCAGAGCAAAGCCTCAGAGGCGAGGCACCCCGCCGCTGCGGCTTTGCTCCCCGTGTCCCTGGTCTGCTGAGGGGGAGGGGGGCGCAGCTAGTGTGCCCCCCCCAAGCAGACCAGGCTTTTGTTGTGGACCCTGGGGCAGAGCAGCTGGGGCGCTGCCAGTTGGTCCCGCAGCGCCGCTCTGGGCACTAATGGACCAACCCGGCAGCACCCCAGCTGCTCTGCCGCAGGCGTCCTGATTCAGCCACTGCTGGTCAGTTTCAGCAGCGGCTGAATCAGGACGCCTGGGGCAGAGCAGCTGGGGTGCTGTTGGGTTGGTCCAGTAGCGCCGAGGAGCGGCGCTACTGAAGCAACCCAGCATCACCCCAGCTGCTCTGCCCCAGGCGTCCCCAAGTCAGCAGTTGCTGAAACTGACCAGCGCTGACTACAGGAAGCCCGAGGCACAGTTGCTCTGCCCCGGGCTTCCTGGAATCAGAGGCTGATCAGTTTCAGCAGCAGCTGACTTGGGGTTCTTAAGTTGAATCTGTATGTAAGTCAGAACTGTCGGTCAGTTTCAGCAGCGGCTGAATCTGGACGCCAGTTCCGACTTACATACAGATTCAACTTAAGAACAAACCTACAGTCCCTATCTTGTACGTAACCCGGGGACTGCCTGTATATGCCAACAGAATCTTTTCATTCAGAAGCAAAGTCTATTTACTTTGAAATGTTTGAGAAACAAAATTTGCATGCTGCTAGGTACACATCCTGACGCTGTTAAAAGCAGCACCAGATTTTGGATTTTCACATGGAATTGATATCAACTGTAAAATGTCATGTAGTCTGATAAATGCTGTGGGGGGTTTATGAGTGGTGGGTTTTCTGTCTGTTTTGTTGGTTTTTAATAATTTTTTATTCTCAGTTTTTCCTTTAAATAATGGAAATGGTTAATTTTCTAGTAGAAAAATGCAACCTATGATTTTATAGTTAAACAATAAACATAATTTTTGGTGAACTTAGCAGTGAGTCAATTCATGAAGAGTGACTTGGCTTTAGTAAATCATCTGAAATATATTGCCTGGAACATTTTTTATTATAAGGAAATGGAACATGTATTTTATATAGAAGGAAGAACAATTAGAACTTCATTTTCATTGCTTGTTACAACCCTGAAAATATTCCACATCTACAAACACGCAACAGACCTAAGATTAGACAATTTGCATTGCTCTATTAAAATATTTTAACACTTTAAACTGCTTTAAGGATTGAAAGAGGTTTAAGAGCTTAAGATATTTGAAACCTTCATAGAGGCTTAAGAGTTTTGGGGCTTAAGATACAGATTTTCAAAAGTGATTACTTTTAAAAAGAGGGATGTTTTTGCATGCACAGTAAACTATAGACTCAAATATTAACAGATGCAAGTTTATACTCAGAAATCAGATAGGCAGACGTCTACTAATATTTTGTCTGTAATGAATTGTGGGTGGAAAAATGCACTTGCAAAGCAAAGACAAGCTGCTCAGGCTTAGCGCTAATGTATTTTAAACCACTGTTCCACTTTGACATATGAGTCGTGCCAAGGAATTTATAAGGTTCTCAGTGAGTCTCTCAGTCCTAAATCCTTCAGATTGTTCTAATCACCAACCCTGCAAAATACATTTGAAATATGTAAAACAAAACAGGTTTCTTCTAGCTGTTGCACCCCTGAAAATATTTTAATGTTATTGTTTATTTGAAAGCTAGAACAGAACCCACCTCAGACAAAAAATACAGTATTTTTTAGCTCAGCACCTGAAATCTAATACACAGGAATGGACCCTAGGCTGCACCATCTACACTGTACCATACATCTACACTGCATCATAGTTCAAAATAAGATACGCAATTTGAGCTAGGCAAATAGAGTATCTTATTTCGATCTTATTTCAAAATAGCTTATTTAGTCATTGAGCGCTGACTACAAAGCACCAAATTTCAAAATAACTCACTACTCCGAAATGTCCCTTTTTCCTCATAGAATGAGGCTTACAGGGACACTGGGATAGCGAGCGTGAAATAACGGGCTGGCTATTAAGATGTGGGATAGCTATTTCGGGATGCTTTGGTATCCTGAAATAGCATTGTAGTATAGATGTAGCCCTACAGTCCACATGGAACACTGTTGATCTTCAATATGGGGACCCGAGTACCGGTGACTTCGAATGAGTAAGAAATTATTTTTCTACACCCTTTTAAGACTGGAACCACAATCTGAGTTGAGAGAGTTTGGGGAGTAGATAACAGAGGTTTTACTGGAAGGAGGCAGCCTTATATAGAGATTTTGTTCCTAAAATACCTGACCGTCTAAGAAAATCTGCAGGGATTGCAAACCAAGCAGGCAGGGGGGCTGACAGCCTTGCTGGGCTCTTGGATAAATGGCGGGGGGGGGGGGGGGAGGAAAGGGACAGGCTCCATGCTCCTAAAAGGGGTAGGCCTCAGGCAGAAGGGGCAGGGCTGGGGAGCATATGGCATACGGCACTCCCTCTTCTTTGTGCTGCCTGGAGCATGTGGCGCTCCAGTGTTGATTGAAAGGGCCCAGAAGTGCAGCCACCACTACTGTCACTGAATCCAAAAGTGTCAGCCGGGAACTCTGGGCACTTCTGAATCGCTAGACTCCTTTGTCACCTTAGCAGGCCTACAAGCAGGCTTCAATTTGACCGAAGCCCTGAACAACTGAGCACTTTGGGTAATCCCATCTTAATTGAGCTCCAAGAATGGCATAGCAAATTTTAATCCAATTGCATTTGTAGAGTTCGTGGATGACAACTCTAAAAATTGTATTCTGAGTCCCACAGTATTTAAAGTCTGAGCAGCTAGAATTAGCTTATAACTGGAGGATCTCTGGTTTGATTTAAAAAATTGGCTTTCTGGCCCTTAAGGAAGCAGAAAAAAATCTCGGAAATATGACTTGTAAAGGCACCAATACAAGAAGGCAGAGAAACAGAACACTAAATATCTTATTTAAAATCTTGTGATTTTTTTTTAAACTCACACAATTTGTAAATGCTTGAAACTGGTAGTACTAACTGCTGCTTTGGGACATTTACATAACATTTCCCCATCTATTAGCCATTCACTTTCATCCCCATTAACTAAACAGAACACCTGATAGGCTGGCGATCAGAAGAATGGATTGGAAAACCCAAGTTCAAGCGCTTCCTCCAAACCAGAGGTTGAAACTGGGATGTGGAAGTTCCACATTCTGTCTCTGAGTATCATAGGTGAAACATGGGAGATAACTGCTCTGCTCTGTTGGGCATTCGGGGAGCCTTAGCTGAAGAACTGCGTCCAATCTGGAGCACCATGCTTTAAGAAAGATGTGAAAACCCCAGAAAGCATCAGGAGAAGAGCAACAAAAATTATACAAGGTTCAGAAAACTTGATTGATGAGGAATAGTTAAACAATCTGGCTACGTCTACACTGGCCCCTTTTCCGGAAGGGGCATGTAAATTTCAGCAGTCGTCGTAGGGAAATCCGCGGGGGATTTAAATATCCCCCGCGGCATTTAAATAAAAATGTCCGCCGCTTTTTTCCGGCTTTTAAAAAAGCCGGAAAAGAGCGTCTAGACTGGCCCCGATCCTCCGGAAAAAGTGCCCTTTTCCGGAGGCTCTTATTCTTACTTCAAAGTATACTTAAAGTATACTTTAAGAATAAGAGCCTCCGGAAAAGGGCACTTTTTCCGGAGGATCGGGGCCAGTCTAGACGCTCTTTTCCGGCTTTTTTAAAAGCCGGAAAAAAGCGGCGGACATTTTTATTTAAATGCCGCGGGGGATATTTAAATCCCCCGCGGATTTCCCTACGACGACTGCTGAAATTTACATGCTCCTTCCGGAAAAGGGGCCAGTGTAGACGTAGCCTCTGGATATGAGGAGACTTCTGAAAATAAGACTAAGAGGGACCTCGTAAGACTTCAGCTGTATTATGGGATTTGGAAAGAGGACAGTGACCAATTGTTCATTATGGGCACATCTAAACTACATTGCTCTTTCTAAAGAGGAATGTAAATTAGTCAAATTAAGTGTGGATTTAAATATCCTACACTTCATTTGCATATTCGCATCCGAGTGCTTTTTTGAAAAAAAGGGTTTTTTGAAAGTGAAAGTGCAGTCTAGACAGGGTTCATTTGAAAAAAGAACCTATACTCCTGAAAAAATGAGGAGTATGGATTCTTTCGAAAAAGGGTTGTTGTTTTTCGAAAGAACCCTGTCTAGACTGCACTTTCACTTTTGAAAAACTCTTTTTTTGAAAAAGCCCTCGGATGCGAACATGCAAATGAAGCACGGGATATTTAAATCCGTGCTTCATTTGCACTTTCAATTTGCCTCACATTCCTCTTTCGAAAGAGCAACGTAGTTTAGACATAGCCTACATCTACTGAAAATAGGACAAGTAGCAATGGGGTTAAGGTGCATCAAGGGAAATGTAGGTTACATATAAGGAAAAACATTCCAACTATAAGGATAGGTAAGGACTGGAATGGGTAATGTCCCTCCTTCCTCCCTCACCACAACTTGGCCCCAGTGTTGGGGATAAAAGCAGGGACTCAATGCCACTGTACTTCCACACAAGCAGCAGTGGCAGTCAGCAGCTAGAGCCCTCCCCCTGCCACATTAGTGTTTCACAACCAGAAAAGCTGAGCCAGCATGAGAAAGTCATATGCTACATCTGTTAAAGGTCTGCAGCACATTATTCTCCTCCTCCTTTACCTCCCCCACTCAAGAAGGCAACATAATAAACTTAGAAAATACTTTTTACATAGACTTGTGCCTAAGCATTAAACATAGTAGTCTTTAATTCTGAATTCCAGCTCTCAAGGGCCAGACCCTTGACATCAGTGGAACGGTAATGATTTAGAGCAGTTGATCACCTGGGCCACCATGCTTAGTAGAAATTAATAATCCTGATCACAATATCAAGCATATAATTATTCAGTTCCTTTAAGATACTGACATGAATATGCACAGAATACATTAGATCTGTTGCAGAAAGATAAAAAGAATGCTCTCACTGGACGCTTTTTACTTTGCAGGGAATCAAATATATCTCTGTGATTGCAGACATAAGCACACTTCTACCAGACCTTCAACTGGTCTGATAAATGATACGGTGGTTTTTCAAATCAACTGGGACAAGTCAGGTAACAAATGATTTCCATTAGCTTCAGCAGAATGGAAACAAAACAGATCAATACAAATGATTTGCAGCAAGTTCAGATCATAAATTTCCTTTTGCCCAGTTCCATCATTTTAAAAGAGAAGCATTTTCCCCATAGTATGAAAAAAAAGTCATTAGAAATTTAGTGGTTTGGTAATTCCAGTTACAGCAAACTGCCCATGATTTAAGTTTGGAACATTTTTAATAAGCTGTTAATTTTATTCAGTGATACAGAGCAATGTTATTTAAAAAGATTGCAAACAATAAAAATGATAATGAACCACATTTTCAGAAAATGAATTTTAACTTTCATTTATGTAAAAGCCATAACAATGCTAAATTCGACTTGTATTTTATTAAAATGACCCATTATTTTGCTTTTGTCATTCCTTATTTGTTTATGACAGCTTCCAAAAATAGTTTTGAAGGGTATTTTGGGGTCACAGTTCTCTTAGCTTCATGCTAAAATAATAATAGGTTTCATATACACAGAGCAACAAAAAAAATCAGTTTGCTCTTACTTTCTTGTTCTACTTAGCCTTCTAAATTAATTCCTAGTGAATAAAATATACTTCTTCTACTGCATGTCGAGAAGAGATAAGAGTAACTTTCATAAGTCAGAGTATCAGAATGTCAATCATCTATACTAATCGTGGGCATACCATACAAAAAAATCCACTGAAAACTGAAAAAAAATGTTTAACTTGCTTCAGAGCAGACACCTCTGTTTCAAAAGTATGTAATAATACACTTTATAATAATGCCTCCTGGGAAATTTCTTCCTAACCCTAGTTTGTTTGTAGTTTACTTTGTCTTGAAGTGTTAGGGCAAACATCTGATATAGTGGTTTATCATCGGCAGTTCCACTAGCTAAGGTATGATTATTATTTTTGACATTGATAATGTTCAATTTTTTTGTAAGATTGATATCTTCTTTGCCTCAACAATATCTTGTGACATTCCCACAGGTTACATAAGAACATAAGAAGAACATAAGAATGGCCGTACTGGGTCAGACCAAAGGTCCATCTAGCCCAGTACCCTATCTGCCGACAGTGGCCAGCATCAGGTGCCCCAGAGGGGTTGGACCGAAGACAATGATCAAGCGATCCATCTCCAGCCTCTGACAAACAGAGGCCAGTGACACCATTTCTATCCCCTGGCTAATAGCTTGTTTTGGACCTAACCTCCATTAAATTATCTAGCTTCTCTTTAAACTCTGTTATAGTCCTAGCCTTCATAGCCTCCTCTGGCAAGGAGTTCCACAGGTTGACTATGTGCTGTGTGAAGAAGAACTTTCTTTTATTGGTTTTAAACCTGCTACCCATTAATTTCATTTGGTGTCCTCTAGTTCTTCTATTATGGGAACTAATAAATAACTTTTTTTTATTCACCCTCTCCACACCACTCATGATTTTATATACCTCTATCATATCCCCCCTCAGTCTCCTCTTTTCTAAACTGAAAAGTCCCAGTCGCTTTAGCCTCTCTTCATGGGGGACCCATTCCAGACCCCTAATCATTTTAGTTGCCCTTTTCTGAATGCTTTCCAAGGCCAAAATATCTTTTTTGTGGTGAGGAGACCACATTTGCACACAGTACTAAAGATGTGGGTGTACCATAGTTTTATACAGGGGCAGTAAGATATTCTGGGTCTTATTTTCTATCCCTTTCTTAATAATTCCTAACGTCCTATTTGCCTTTTTGACCGCCACAGCACACTCTGTGGGAGTTTTCATAGAACTATCCACAATAACTCCAAGATCTCTTTCCTGATTTGTTATAGCCAAATTAACCCACATCATACTGTACGTATAGTTGGGGGTATTTTTTCCAATGTGCATTACTTAATGTACTTAATGTTAGGTTAATTCTTGTTTTAAAAAAAAGTTTCCTTCTTTTCAGTTTCCATGGATATCCTCTTGTTTCTATGTTGATATCCTACCGACCGCTATGCCTGCCTTCATGCCTTTAACTTCCATCACGGACACACCACACAATCCATTGTCTTCAGCCAAGCACTAAGGCACAACTGCATTTGCTCCAACCCCTCAGACAGAGACCAACACCTACAGGATCTTCACCAAGCATTCTTGAAACAACGATACCCACATGAGGAAGTGAGGAAACAGATTAACAGAGGCAGACATGTACCCAGAAGCTTCCTACTACAAGACAAGCCCATGAAAGAAATCAACAGAACACCACTGGCCATCACCTAGTCCTCAGCTAAAACCTCTCCAACGCATCATCAGTGATCTACAATCCAACCTGGACAATAATCCCTCACTTTCACAGGCCTTGGGAAGCAGGCCAATCCTCGCCCACAGACAGCCCGCTAACCTGAAGCAAATTCTCACCAGCAACTATACACTGCACCACAGTAACTCCAACTCAGGAACCAATCCATGCAACAAACCTCAGTGCCAACTCTGCCCACATACCTACACCAGCAACACCATCACAGGACTTAACCAGATCAGCCACACCATCACTGGTTCATTCTCCTGCACATCTACCAATGTAATATATGCCAACATGTGCCAGCAATGCCTCTCTGCTATATACATTGGCCAGACTGGACAGTCCCTATGTAAAAGAATAAATGGACACAAATCAGATATTAGGAATGGAAATATACTAAAACCTGTAGGGGAACACTTCAATCTCCCTGGACACACAGTTGCAGATTTAAAGGTAGCCATCCTGCAGCAAAAAATCTTCAAGACTAGACTTCAAAGAGAAACTGCTGAGCTACAGTTCATCTGCAAATTTGACACCATCATTTTAGGATTAAACAAAGACTGTGAATGGCTAGCCAACTACAAAAGCAGTTTCTCCTTTCTTGGTGTTCACATCGCTAGATCAGCTGCAAGAAGTGGGCCTCACCCTCCCTGACTGAATTAACCTCATTATCTCTAGCCTTATTCTGGCCTGCATATTTATACCTGCCTCTGGAAATTTCCACTACATGCATCTGATGAAGTGGGTCTTTGCCCACGAAAGCTTATGCTTCAATACATCTGTTAGTCTATAAGGTGCCACTTGTTTTTGTCCTTCTTGTTTTTGTATTAAAAGAAATGGTAAATAAGACCATACAATTGGTCTCTATTGTTCCAGTCATTATTTTATATACTTATCAATTTACCTCCTATTAGTTTCCCCTAAACTTAATTTCATTATCCTTCTTTGTTTTCTCCTCATATTCAAGTCTTTTTAAATCGCTAATCATTTTGGGTACATCTACACAGCAGCGTTATTTCAAAATAACTGATGTTATTGCGAAATAATAAAGAGTGTGTCTAAACTGCAAGCCACTATTTCAAAATAATGTCAAGCTGGAGGACTTCTTACTCTGACTCCTGGTAACCTTCATTTCACAAGGAGTAAGGAAAGTTGAAGGAAGAGTATTCTTCCTTCAACTTCCTGCTGTATAGACAGCGCCAAAAAACAAGCTAAGCTATTTCAACATAAGCTACGCAACTGACACACCTCAAGTTTTCAAGCTTAATTCAACTTTTGCCCTACTGTTTAGATGTGCCCTTTTACTGCTCTTTCCCTAGACATTTTTCATTTGTATGATATCTTCTGAGATAAATTGAACAAAACCGAATACAGTATTATTACTTATTATTTGTACTGTGGTAGCACCCAGAAACCCCAATGTACTAAGTTCACTACAAACACAGAACAAGAGACAGTCATTGCCCCCCAAAGAGTTTAAACATAGGAGATAATTAAATGTCATTCATGCATTGTCAGTATTGCTTCTTAAGCCTATCACTATACACATTTTTCAGACTCCTCCTTCCAGCAAGCATTGCCTCTCACTTTTTCACATCACCATGCTCCTGACTGATAACCCACTCTTGCTAAATAGTTCTTAAGTGCCCCACAATCTTCTAGTCTTGACAGTCATAAATGATTTTGCATTAGTTGCAAGTTATGCCATCTCATTGCAGGTAAGACATTTTCAATATTTTAAAGATATCAGTAACAACATTTAAAGAACTATATAATATATAGAGTATTGAAGAATGTACAAGAAAATAATAGATAAGTTAGTGAAGAGATGTTTGGAACAGTATGATTAGCTTGACTAAGGTACAAGGTAAATCTAGACAGATTCAGATTAGAATTAGGAACACATTTTTTTCAACAAGGAAGAAAGTTAGCCGTTAAAATAAGAAAGTTAGCCGCTAAGAACAGTGGTGGATTTTTCATCATTTGGTATCTTAAAATCAAGACCAGATGCTTTTCCGGAAGATATACTATAGACAAACATAAATTATTGGCTTCAATAGAGGGGGTAAAACCATAAGCATATGTATTTGCTGTATATTAAATTCCTGGTGGTATGGTGGAATCACTTCTGCTTGTTCTGGATTTAAATTTAATTGTTAATAGTCAAATTAAATATTAAATATCTGCCCCCTCTTGTTGATTTATAACAGGGGTCACCAACCAGTGACTTGTGAGCCGCATGTGGCTCTTCAAAGAAAAAATTGTGGCTCCCGCACCAGTGGCTCGTGGCTCTTAAGGTGGCAGCATGTTTCATGGCATTCCGTGAAGACTTCAAAATGGCTGCCTTAAAAGGCTGCTCTGCAAACTTTCTTTTTTTGCTCAACCAAACACTGCTGCCGGGGCTTTTTTTTTTATCCACCACTATTTTGGCTTTTCATCTGTAACAGGTTGTCCACCCCTGATTTATAATTTACCCTACCAGCTGTCTAGCTTATCTGTACTTTTACAATACTTTAATGACAGACATCACATTGCTTCTCTTCCTACCAAAAGTCACCACATAGTAATTCTCATTAAAATATTACCAAGATGCAAATGTAAAACTGATTGAAGATCTAGAAATTAAAACAGACACCTAGAACACAAACATCAGTGGTACCAAACCTACAATTACATGAAGTTAAAAATTCCCAAGAGGAAAATTCCTAATCAATGGATACAAACCTAGAAGTGACAAGAAATATCATCTGGTCATCTTATGATTTCTATATAATGAACGAAACAATCATGAGTGTTTGTACTGAAAGCACCCTCTTTGAGAGCAAAGGTGGATAAAAATGTATTTTTAAAAGTATTTTTACATTTTTTTCTGTTTAGATCAGATAATTTTATTTGAGTTGTATTTTATTTAAATTCTAATACCTTTTAAATAAACCTATTAAAATGAATTCTGAACTTAATACAAAACATATTAAGGCCTAAATGTATAAGATCTTAAAATATTTAAATAAAAAATACATAGGCTGAATCCACTGGTCTTCATCAAATACTTAGAAATAAGAGCTGCTTTTATTTATGTAGAGAGAGCGAGAATCAGGGGAAAACATCTAATTTTTTAGGTCAAGCTTTATAAATATGGTATAATAGGCCATGTACCATAGTAAGCACTTGTTTTGTTTCATAAAAATATATTTTATATGATCTCTTGTGTGTTTGCTTATACAATATTTATTAACATGTTATTAATATTACAGTAAGGCCTATGAGCCCTAGTCATTGGCCTGACCTCACTGTATTAGGTGCAGCATATACACCTGCTTCCAAAGACCTTAGGCCATGTCTATATTAGGAGATTATTTCAAATTTACTACCTTTGACTTTTGGGCACCCAATTTTACAAATTTGAAGTTCTGTGGCCTCACTACAGGGAAAAATCAAATGCAGTTTGAGGCAGACTCCATTAATGTAGATGTGCTATCTCAGACTTAGAGTCCCAGTAAGCACTTTGGAGGATCTGTGGGAGGCCTCCCAGAGGCCAATTAGTTCAAATTAGTGGCACCAGAGTGTCCACTCTAACATTATTTCGACCATATAAGTTCGGAAGTAGAGTTATTCCTGATGAAAAACAGGACTACAGAGAATACCGCAGCCCCTTATAGGTAGCGTAGATGCATTTTTTACAAATTCGACCGGGGGCTTGTTAATTCCATACTAAGGCGTAGGGTAGACCAGGCCTCACAGTGCAAGTCTAAAGCAAGAGACAGCAGATGGATACAGACTGATAGGGAATACATTAAGCAAACTATTACAGTTAAAGCTGCTACATTGAAAATTCATTTGGGAAAGCCTAAAACTTTGTCCAGTCTTGTCTACCACAACCAAATGTTTGTCTGTGATTTACCTGACCAGTTACTGATACATCTCCAATTAATGCTATGCTACAATATACATGTACACTACAAACAAAGGCACCTCCAGTGAAGATTCCCCTCCATTGGATCAGGCCAACAATATGTCTCAACAATTCCTTGTTTACCTTTGGCCATAAAAATGCACTTGATGAGCAATTTAGCAGGATGCTTTCTGAGACCTTCCACAAATACTTTATCCTTGTCACCTTTCCTAATATTCGGTTCAGATACTGAATCAGTATATTTCACACTGTTTGTCAGATAAATATTGGAAACCATCTTCATGAATGTAAATGGGAGAGCAACCTCGGAAAAGCACACCTTGATGAAGGATAGGCAGCACTGATTCCAGCAGGGGAAGGCGTGCTTAACAGACCTTCTGGAGTTCTTTGAAAATATTACTGCTATAACAGATGAGGAGAAATTCAATGGATATAGAGAACTTAGATATTCAAAACTCTATTTGACAAGGTTTCATGTGAGAGATTAATAGCTAAAGGAGAGGTTTATAGAAAAGGAGATAAAATATGATGCTGTGTAGAGAACTGGCAGAGCATATTCTGTGAAGGATAGTCAGAAGTGGAAACATCTCTCGTTAGACAGGGTAGGAGAATAAATTGTATTCCAGGGCTCAGTTTGTATAGGGCATAAGGTATTAAGCCCAACGTGGAAAGTCCCCCAGAACCCCAGTTCAGTATATGCTAGGGATGTTAGCACATCATTAGTAGTCATTTACACAATTAACCAATAAGCCTGGGTTTATTGGTTAACCCTAATAACTACATGCACCCCCCATCCGCCATTGCTGCCTCTGTATCAGCCCTTAACTCAACATTTTTGATGAAGGCCAGTAGATTTGTGTAAGAGGCAGCAAGGGGTGGTGTGTGTGTGTGGGGGGGGGGAGAGATGGGAGCTAGTGCTCATGGGTAACCAGCTTTTAGGCCAGTTCCCAGTGTGTGCAGCTTCCACAAAACCACCTGCCCCTCCCTGCTTCCTCTGATAGAGCGGCAGCAGCGTGTGGGGTGAGGAGGACAGGCGAGAGCCAGTACATGCAGAAAGTCAGCTTTTAAGACAGCTCTCTGCAGTGCTGGCTTCTGCAGAGCTGCCTGCCATCCCCCAACACTGCTGCCTCTGATAGGGAAACAGCAGTGTGGGGGTGGTGGGGCAGGCAGAAGCCAGTACATGCAGGAAATGGCTTGAAAGCTGGCTCTCCACGTGTATTGGCTCCGGTGTAGCTGCCTGGCCCCACACTGCTGCCTCTTCATCATCTGGTTCCCCATGAGCATGGTTCCTGCCTGTGCCCCCCATGTGTAAACGTGTAACCACTAAAAATCTAGCAGTACACATTTACACAAATACATGTCAGTTAACATCCCTAGTATATGCCTCAGGAAGATAGGGAAACTCTGGAAGGTTTTGATTGTAAAGTCTTATCCAAATTGTTTTGTTCCACCTCCAGGACCTGCAGTCTAAGGGATTCAGTAAAGGCACTGACTTATGTGCATCAAGGTCCTTTGGCTCTGGTGACATAAATCTAGCTCCCCGGCAAATTTCCCTCCAGTTGTGCAGCTACCCACCCACTAGCTGACTCCCACAACTTACCCCAATGGAACATGTCATCTGGTGTTTGCTTTGGTCTGCTACAAAACATGGGTGCTGTTTTTAATAGGATGAGAGTGATTTTTGCCTTTTTTCATCCAGTAAATGGCATTGGGAGTAAAATAGCTAAACTCCATGTAAACCATGGATTTGGGTACCAAGACTAGAGGAAAAACCACCTTTTTCTCTCAACCAAGATACAATTTGCTGAATTCCTAGAAAGTTTCATTCTCCAGCCAAACTCCCATAGCTCTGCAGTACAAAACATTTCTGCATGCAGAGAAAGAGTAAGGCAATGCATAAGACTTGAGGATGCAAATACCAATATACTTGTTTCATTTTCTACAACATAATCAAAATGCTCACTCTACCATGTCATTTTTCCCTTGAAAAGTAACGATGCAGAATACATGACATTTGAAAACGTGGGAGAAAGAGTCTGGGTATTCACAGACATTGGATCTAAGGGCTGTTGCTCTCCGAGGCTATGTCTAGACTGCAAGCCTCTTTCAAAAAAGAGCGTCTAGACTACAACCAAGCCGCTTTTTCGAAAGAAAGCACCCAGGCAGTCTGAATGCTCTCTTTCGAAAAAGCACAGTTTGCATTACAAAGCACCTTTTTTCAAAAGAGCACTTTCAAAAAAGGCGTTCTTCCTCGTAAAATAGGTTTTCCACGGTCGAAAAAACTGCCACATTCTTTCGATTTACTTTTGAAAGAATGCGGCTGCAGTCTAGATGCAGGTAAAGATTTTTTGAAAAAAGTCCACTTTTTCGAAAAGTCCCTGAAATCTAGGCACACCCCGAGTGGGGAGCCACGGAGACTCCTATTGGATATTTCAAACCTGATATACTGGTTCAAACTTGGCTGTAAACTAAAGTTCTCCATGTCATCTAGTGTAGAAACTTCTGCTCTCCTTCAGATTCAAACACCCCCAGAAGCACAAGAGACCTGTCTGATGCAGGAGGGTTTAATTTACACCTCCTTATGCTAACACTCATGAGTCTACCCCACTGTCTCTCTATGCTTTCACCTGCACATGTTGCTCTTGCACACACAGACATCTGAAGACCCTCAGAGATTGTACTTGCAAATATAACCTCTACTGGGTTTTTAGTATTGTTATTGTCAAGATGAAGAATGTACAGACCAATTGACTGGTTATCAGTATGTTCTCTGTTAGATAACTACAAATCAGAAAAAACTTTCTCAGTTAAAGTGAATAGAACATAATCAGTATTATTAATAAATTCACTACTTACTTACAATTACACTTAATTTAAATAATGCCAAACATGTTTAAGCAGAGAAGCACATATTTCTTGCTCATTTTCAGGCTCAAGCCTTACTAAACAAAAATATGCCCATGTCAGAAATGCATTATTAATGTACTTAGCCCTAATATAGTCCTTTTCACCTGCAGCTCTGGCAACATGTTAAAAAAGGAAAATTGTTCATTTTACAGATAGGAAATGCAGAGTATAAAGTGAAATGAGATTTGTACAAAGTCCCATGACAAGTTCATTGCAGAGCTAGTAACTGAACCAAGATTCGTGAATCAGATCCCAATGCCCGTATGTTGGATCACACTGCCTCCTATATCAATCATGAAACAACAATATAGAAAATAAAAGGTATTATGAGTCTTTGATTTATGTCAGCTAACATTATTATGTTGTCACACTTCTGCCAAAAGGGAAGAGATTTTAGCTCTTTACAGGTCACCAGTTTCCTCCTACAGAAGAAATCAGTGATGCAGTCAATATATTTCTTCGTTGCTTTGTTTATTTACATCACCAATCCTTGAATAAAGATTATCACAAACAACATACAGTTATTATCTTCTCAGTAATCTAAGCCCACTATCAATGCTCACTTCCCAGGAAGCAATGCCGCAGCAAGAATTTATTTTAGTCACAAGTATTAAGGCAGTGAGCAAATGCTCAGCGTTTGCCCCATTTCCCTCAAAAGAATCTCCAACACAAAAAAACTAACTATAATACAGCACTTTTTCAAAGCCTGGACAAGCTTGCAGGCTTAGAAAAAGAACTTGTAAACCTATGTGCAGCACCACCAGCTAGTATCTCTCACCACAATAAAACAAACCCTTTCATATTAGATGCCCCAGTCCATAAGCAATCAATGTTCTGATACATATTATTTACTATATCCTTTCCTAACAATTGTGGTTGATCTGAGTGGGTCTTCTGTCAGCTTCTGCCAAGTTCAAACATGAGCAGGACCTTGTCCCTTATGGGCACTTGGTTCTGAAGCTCCATGCGAGAAAATATCCACCAAGTACTGGCAATTGTCTGCTCTTATGACCAGCAGCTATGTTGAAATTGTAAATGGAGTTCCTGGTGCTGGTTTTACAATCATTAGTAACAGAAAATATTTAGGTTTTGGTGGCATCAAAATGAAAATGAATTTCAGAAACTAACTGCAAAGTCGAGCAAACTGGAAATGAAGATGCTTGAGTTTTTAGTGCTTCATTACGTGACAACACCTGTCAGAACTAACCATTAAACAAGGGGAGGGGAACCTCAGGCTTAGGGGCCATATGTAGCCCTTAGCTTGCCTGGGTCTGGCCCTCGAGGCTCAGAGTCCCCCTCCCCTAGCATTAGGGAGCCCATGCTGGTGCTCCAGCCCCCTGCTGAACCACTGTGGGGCTGGAGCACATAAAATCTACTAGGCTGTGCCCCCTAGGCTTTGTTGTGTCAAGAGAATGTGAGCAGTGCCTTTCTCCTTCTCAGTCAGGTGCTGCATCAGTGAGGGTTGGGGGCTTTTTTATTCTTATTTGAAAGTGGCCCCTGACTGATTTTCTGTGGGTCAGTGGCCTCGGACACAAAAAAGATTCTCTACCCCGCAATAGTACAGTGATTCTCTGGAGAGGTTCTCTATTTCTTCCCTTTAGAAATTCCTTACTCAAACAGCTTTGACAGATTTTTAGCGGACTGTAAATTTGGTTCCAATTTTATCACTTTGCTGCCTATGTATTTCTGCACATACAATAACAGTGAACTGGAACAATCAGTTAGCTACTACTTGCCATATTTACCATATGATAGGTATCAAAACCAATATTTTGAAACTCATAAAAGATTAAAAACCTTAGTTCCAGCTTGTGCACCTATTAAATGTGGCCTGACTTTACAAGGTGTTCAGCCCACTGATGTTAGTTTTCATGAAGGGCATGATGTTACTAAAGTCATCAGAAACATGACTCTGTCCCTAGGGAGTTCTTGCAATGGAGGAGATACTAGAAAGGAAAGCAGTCTATCTCCAATGCTACAAATCCTTAGGTGGAGTTGTGACAGGTTGCTTTTCAGAGATCCCCTTAGGACTGTCACCTGATGGGCTGATCTTATCACTAAGTGCACCTATTTGCCCTCTCAGCTACCCCACCACTCCTCCTGCAATGAGGAGTAAAGGGTAGTTCGAATTAGGAGCTTTAATTTGAACTACCTAGCCCGTGCTGCGTGTAGCCATGGGCAGGTAGTTCGAACTACGGGGCATTTAAAAATGGCGGCGCACGGAAACATGCAAATGAAGCCTGGGATGTTTAAATCCCAGGCTTCATTTGCAAGTTCGAATGACTACATTAGCCACCCTAGTTCAAACTAGGGTGGCTAGTGTAGACATACCCTGGTTGAGTTCCAAATAAAATTAAAGATTTCTGAACATCAGTGTCTCCTTCAATGGTGGGGAGCTCAAATGTCAATTAGTGAAAAAGCCAACAATATAAAAGGATGAAAGTGTTTGGAAACTGTGTTTGAAAAAAGAAGCTTTTACTTTTCCAATTATATTCACAGTGGGAGTAACAATCTGACAACAGTTGAAAAAAGCTCCTATATCCCTTTTCTGAGCAAAATAAAAAGTGGTTTTTAAAACTACAAAATTTAAAATGCTGCCCTCTGAAAAGAAAAGTCTTCCTTGGAGTGACTACCAAAGGTCCCAATATACCTTCTATAAGCCAGGTAGGAAATACTGCAACAGCAAGCTCTTTTTCCTGATTCGTTGGAATTGTTGTCCACTGTCCTGAGGGATTGCCCTTTGAAAATGGATCCCTTGTTAGGGCAAAATTAAGGGAAAAATGGGCCAAGGGTCTGGCCCCAAAAGAAGAATGAGACAGTAAGAAATCTCCGGTCCCTAAGCACTGTTAGAGTATGAAAAAGAGGTGTAAATTAGACACTTCGAAATTGCAAATGAAGCTGGGATTTAAATTTCCCACGCTTCATTTGCATAATGTCAGCCACATTTTTTTCCAAAAAGGGGATTTTTGAACGAAAAACTGTAGTTTAGATGGGGATTGTTCTAAAATAAAACCCTTTTTCGAAAGATGCTGTACACCTCAAAAAATGAGGTTTACAGGATCTTTCAAAAAAGGGTTTTATTTTCAAAAGTTCCCCATCTAAACCACAGGTTTTTTTTCGAAAAGCCCCTTTTAAAAAAAACCCAGCCACCATTATGCAAATGAATCAAGGGAAATTTAATTCCTGGTTTGACTTGCAATTTCAAAGTGTCTCATTTACATCCTTTTTTCGAGAAAAGGGACGTACAGGCAGTCACCGAGTTACGCGGATCCGACTTATGTCGGTTACGAACGGGGATTTTCTCGCTCCGGAGGACTGGAGCAGCGGGACGCCTGGTCCCGCCGCTTGCCTCCTCTGGGGCGAGAAAAGCTGCTCCCCGTCTCCCTGGTCTGCTGGGGGAGCCAGCAGACCAGGGAGACGCTGAGCAAAGCGGCTGATCTGGAAGCGCCGCGGGTCCGGCCCGGGTCCTCCGCGGCTTTGCTCAGTGTCTCCCTAGACTGCTGGGGGGGGACGCAGCTAGTGCCCCCCCTCCCAGCAGACCAGGGAGACGTGGAGCAAAGCCCAGGGCCTGTGGTAGAGCAGGTGGGGCGCTGCTGGGTTGGTCCAGTAGCACCGAGGAGCAGCCGCGCTACTGGACCAACCCAGCAGCACCCGAGCTGCTCTGCCCCAGGCGTCCCCAAGTCAGCTGCTGCTGAAACTGACCAGCGGCTGACTACAGGAAGCCCGAGGCAGAGTTGCTCTGCCCTGGGCTTCCTGGAATCAGCCGCTGATCAGTTTCAGCAGCAGCTGACTTGGGGACACCTGGGGTTCTTAAGTTGAATCTGTATGTAAGTCGGAACTGGTGTCCAGATTCAGCCGCTGTTGAAACTGAGCAGTTTCAGCAGCGGCTGAATCTGGATGCTAGTTCCGACTTACATACAGATTCAACTTAAGAACAAACCTACAGTCCCTATCTTGTACGTAACCCGGGGACTGCCTGTAGTCTAGACATACCCTTAATGATCATAGATTGACGTTACAAACATTTCTCCCAAAAGTAACTCCAAGCAACAGCTCCATCTCAGACTCCAATCAATTTCCAGTTTTTGATATTGTCAAAAATTATTCCATCTGGCTCTCAGCTGCAAAAGCTTTCAATGTGTTTCTGGCTTTCTTGTGCTCTAACTGTAGAGCATATTTTGGCCATATGGTTCTGGAACTGCATATGTGCAGATTCTTATGCTTTATAACACAAAGGAAAGTCACAGAATTAGAGTTGATTATTCTCCTTAAACACAAAGGCTTAAGCACCTAATACATGCAGTTTAATAGCACCTATTAGTCTGGCATAAATACTTTAAGAAGGGGGAGGGGAACTAATCACATCTCAGAATTATTTCAATATAGGTATTTCTTTAATATAGTCACCATTTTGATGCAACTTTATAGTGGAAAGCAGAGGGCCTACTTCCTTCTTGCACTGAAATGTAGTAATTTATACTTACGTCAAATGAATCAAAGGGAATGTAAAATACTGCCAAATCAGAATAACATTTTACACTCACTGTGCGCCGCTCAAGTTTCAGGACAGCGAAGCATCAGGTCCAGTATGTTTGACTTACACTGTATTTTTAAAAGCATACCTGCCGGATACACTGAAGAGAATAGGCAACGGTATTGAAGTGAGGGAATTTCAATAGTCAGCAGAACAAAAGGGAGCAGGGCAGCTGCACATGAATCATTCAACAGGTGAGGCATAGAGCCAATGTAAATGTAATTAACTAGGCAAATGAAAGCATTTCCTTTATCCATCACTGTGATTCTAATTTGTCTCACTAGCCACATGCACCACAAATTTTTAATGTCTTCCTTTATCCAAACTATTCATTCTCCATCATACCTAAAATACATTAGACTTATTTACATAGCATTTTTAATATGGAATCTTCCCATTTAAGACAGTATTAACTCTATCCACTATTAGACTGCAGACCTGGCCTGGAAGTTTTATCTAATAGCAGAGAATATTTTATAATAGTGAGTAGAAAATAAAGAGTTCCTTACCCACAGGAATCTGCAGGGAGAGGTAGATTGTAATTCAGTAAAACTCCAGTGTTAAAAGCCCTAAATAGCTGTGCAGTGTTGCCCATAAATCCTCCTTTTATTTTAATATTTTACCTGCTCAAATCATATCTCAAATTGGTTAATGTTTTACACTAATGTTTTGCTGATCTTTCCGAATGTTTTCTCACTACAGTCTCACTACACGGCTACATTTCTATCACTTTTCTCACTATGGCCTTATATTCATTCTATGTTAATCCTGGGGTAAGTAAACGTGTATTTGTCCAGTCTACTGTGTGACACATTATCAATGATAGTCTGTTGCTAACGTTGTCACACCAGTGGCACTGCTTATGGAATCATTTGGACTGTAATGTTTTTAATGTTATACACGTGATTGTGACACTACACAATGTTCGTGAGCTTAAAGGAGGATACTTTGGGCTGGACTGGGTTGTCCACAATTATTATCTGGACATTATTGTTAAATAACAAATAGTCTGGTAGTACTTTATAGACTAACAAAATATGTAGACACTGAAAGACACTATTAAAGATCATAGGAACCTGTAAGTGCTATAGAGTCTGGCACAGCAGTGGCTGCATAGGAAGCCTTTGTGATTGCTTACTTGAGCTACATGAGCTTCAGGAGGTAGCTGAGTTAGTCTGTACAGGATAAACTTAAAAAACAACAAATAGTCTGGCAGCACTTTAAAGACTAACAAAACATGTAAATGGTATCATGAAGTTTTGTGGGCACAGCTCACTTCTTCAGATGACCAGAGAGTTTGATGTCCAGAACTAAAATAAATAGGGGAGAAGGGAAGGAGGGGAGAGAAGGAAAAAAATGGGAGGTAGGGGAAACAAGAAGAAGTAGTGGATATTAAAAAAATATCAAGGGGAAAGCCGAGCTGGAATGTAACAGGAAAAACAAAGTCGTAAGCACCTAAAGATTGGGTAGTCAAAAGAGGCAGATAAGAACCATTAGTAGGCAATAGAGAATCCTTATCTACCTCTTTTGACTTTCTAGTCTTTAGGTGCTTATGACTTTGTTTTTCCTGTTACATTCCAGCTCCACTATTTTTTTAATACCCACTACCTCTTCTTCATTAGAGTATTGGTTAGTGTATACATGGTTAGTGTATTATGGCTACACACTAAGTTTGCATGACTTCATTAGATTGTTATATAGTGTAATGAGTCTATTGTCTTGTATTTGGGTGTAGTATTTTTGTACAGAATATAGAAATAAATATTCTTTGCAATTCAACTTTATTGTAATTCATTATTGCTAAAAATGTAGTGATAAGAACTTCTGTAAGCTGGTAAAAGTACATCACACAAAATCGTTAAAATATTACACTAAATAGTGTTCTCTTCTTGGTGCACTGAAGTATGCCCATAACAAAACTCTGCTGATGGCAGCGTGGTTTGTGGTTCTGGCCAGATCTCTCAGAAACTGTTTACTGTATTTAGTGGTACATGGTAACACAAAGGAGAGTCCATGGCTTCTGGATTAGCCCACATGGCTCATGAATCTTAATAGTCACTCACATACGGTTCTGGTTTGAAATTCTGTGTCTCTTTTTTTCATCTCACAATCATGGTGGAAATACCTGAATGTAGTTTCTTCTCCTCCTTCCATCATTTCTCCTTAGCCTCCTTGTCATCCATTCTATGCTTCTCCTCTTTCTATCTTCATTTCTCTGACTCCATGTGCTCTCCCAACATCTTGATAGCATGCCTTATTCATCTCCATTATCAAGTCACACCTGATCCTCCATCACCGTGTCCCCAGATTCAGAATCTTATCACTTACATAGAGTGGTCTTCTAGCTGTCAGGTCATCCCTTATTAACCCACATACTGCTACACTTGTTCCTGATGAACACACTTAAAAAGAGCTGGTGGCTTTTGATTTCATATAATTTCATTCTGTTGCTACACTGTATCAACTGACAAGTATTTTTTTTTAATCTAAAAAAAATGCTGTTCTCTCAGCTTTTTCATTTGGCCACCAAAACCTGACCTGTTGAAAACTTCTCTCAGGAAGTTATCCCAAGAGAAAAAATGTTTTTTTGGAGAGAGAGAAGGGACCAGTTACTTGAAGGATACATCTACACTGCACGCTTATTTCAGAATAACCTATTCCGGAGGATATCTTTCAGAATAATTTATTTTGTATGTAGTCCCCTTACTAAAGGGGCCTTTGTTTTATTCTGAAAAGCGCCTGTGTGCTACAATCCAGACTACAATTTCCATGAGCCCGTGGGAAAAACAGGAAGGTAGGAGTCTGGTGTGAGAGAGGACGGCCTCTCTCCATGGGTATGTCTACACTAACCTCATAGTTCGAACTAGGAGGGTAATGTAGGCATACCGCACTTGCAAATGAAGCCCGGGATTTGAATTTCCCGGGCTTCATTTGCATAAGCGGGGAGCCGCCATTTTTAAAACCCCGCTGGTTCGAACCCCGTGCAGCGCAGCTACACGGGGCTCGAACTAGGTAGTTCGGACTAGGTTTCCTATTCCAAACTACAGGTACACCTTGTTCCATGAGGTATTGTACCTAGTTCGAGTCCCGTGTAGCCGCGCTGCACGGGGTTCGAACCAGCGGGGTATTAAAAATGGCGGCTCCCCGCTTATGCAAATGAAGCCCGGGAAATTCAAATCCCAGGCTTCATTTGCAAGTGCGGTATGCCTACATTATCCCGCTAGTTCGAACTAGCGGGGTAGTGTAGACATTCCCCATGTGCTTGAAGAAGAGGCCTAGCAGTCTGGGACTCTGCTTGGAGTTTGGAACCGAAGGGGGAGCCAGGCTGCTGCCAAGGACATTGATCCAGTCCAGGGGCATCCACACTGATTGGACACTATCTCACATTTAAGGCCACCCAGAACCAGTTCAGGTAGGGTATTAGTTCAGCATTGACTTCCTGGAGCTGCTGCCTGAGGCTATCTGAGATGCGTGCTTAAAGTGACCCCCCTGTACAGTCATTTCTCAGGTTCTTCTCCTGCTTGTTTACCTCTCTGAGGGAAAGCAAAGCATTTCCACTGCATGCTTTGGTTGCCTTGTGTTTGGACACCACAGCACACCCTGCTATGGAGCTGGAGCTGCCTCTGGGCCTGCAATGGCCCTTGACTGTTGTGCTGCAGTTTCTGCAGCAGTTTCTGCAGGCCACTGTCCAGTCCCTACAGGAACATGATTCCTGCTTGAGGAGACCCCAAACATGCATCTGGGAGCGCAGTTCTTTCAGATGCAGCCACTATGGAGTGCTGCTTCTGGCGGCTGGACACTAGTTCCAACTGGTGGGACCGGCTGGTGATGGAGTGGTGGGATGACCAGCAGTGGCTCCAGAACTTCTGAATGTGAAAGGAGACGTTCCTGGAGCTTTGTGCCAGGCTCACCCCTGCCCTAACACAATGGGACACCCAGATGAGACCCTGGAGAAACAAGTTGCCATTGCAATCTGGAAGCTCGCCACGCCTGACAGTTACCAATCCATCGGGATCTAGTTCCACATGAGAAAGTTGACCTTCGGGGCCCTCGTCATGCAGGAATGGTGCTCTTGGGCTACAGTCCCGGGGGGAGGAAGTACTGGAAAGGAGGACCCTAGGAATAGGGGGGTTAAGGATGCAGAGGGTGGGAGCAGTGGGGAGGAGGAAGCCCCCGTCCCTGAGTGGTTCTCAAGTCCCGCCCTCACACAATCCTACTTGGGAGGCGGGCTACATAGGAGGCAGCGCCTGGGGTGTTTGTGGGGGAAGGATGAGGAGGGCTTGGGGACCTCCAAAGGGCTCTGGCACCCCTTTGATTCTCTGCTTTGTTTGTTTGTTTGTTTGTTTGTCTCCTGCAGGTGGTGTGGGTCATCAACACTGTCCTGCTGCTCAGGGTCATATGCCTGGGTGACATGGACCCCATCATCGCTGGCTTTGCCACCATAGGCTTCCCCAACTGTGAGGGGGGAGGCTACTGACAGCACCCACATACCCATCCAGGCCCCCGACCACCACGCAGCTCAATACATTAACCACAAAGGATAATTTTGATGGTCCTGCAGGTCCTGGTCAACTACCTCAGCTAGTTCACAGACATTTTCATGGATTGGTTGGAGAAGACGCACAAAGTCTGTGTGTTCTGTAATTCCAGACTATTCCAGAAGCTGGAAGCTCGCACTTTCTTCTCCGAGTGCACCATCTGGGGTGGGGATGTGGACATTGTGGGGACACAGCCTACCCTCTCATACTGTGGCTAATGAAGACATATACTGGACACATTGATCCCAGCAAGGAGCGCTTGAGGGCCCACCTGGGCAGGGCCTGCATGCAGACGGAATGTGTCTTCAGGCATCTCAAGGTGAAGTTCAAATGCCTCCTGGCCTGCCTGGATGTGGGGGTGCAGAGCATCGCCCAGGTGGTGTCTGCATGTTGTGTGCTCCACAACATAGTGGAGAGGAAGGGGGAGGCCTTTGTTCCAGGGTGGGGGACAGAGGCTGGCCAGGAGGGAAGGGCCTTTGAGCAGCCATGTACTGCTGCCATCTGGCAGGCCCATCAGGAGGAGGGTTGCATCCAGGAGGCTCTGAGGGAGAGTTTCTCACAAGGACCCCAGTGACACTCTCCTCAGGGCCTCCAAACTAGGGGCCTGTGCCGTGACCCTCTCTGTCTTTCCTCCAACAACCCCTCCTTTCCCCCTTCCACCCCTCTCTCCTGCAGAGACAAAAAAACCCTGTGTTGTGATTTATTTGGGGTGAAGTAACTGGGGAGGGAATGGAGAAAGAACCTTGGAGGGGGGAAGAGAGGGGATGAGAATCTTGAAGTGGGGAGGGAACTGAAAGGGGGAAGAGCCAGGAAGAGAGGCTCAGGGCTTGGGCTGAGAGGTGAGCATAGCTTGGGTGCTTCCTCTGCCTTCTGTGCAGGGACCTCAGAGTCCTCAGGGGTGGGAACAGTCCAGGGAGGCTAGGGGGATAAGCAGGAGGGAACTGGAGCAGTGTCAAGCATGGAAGGGGGCGCAGGGGCTGGCATGGCGGGAGGCAGGACCATGAACTGGAGCAGGAGCAGGAGCTGGATCCACGTGGGTGAGGAGAGCCTGCACAGTCCCGCATACATTGCGTCCCTGTTGCAACAACTCCATCCATGTGTTTCTCCGCCACTGTGTGTCCTCCCGGACCTTCTGGGCCAGCATCTTGTGCAGGTCCCGGAGGACGGAAACATGTGCCCACATCAGGTCCTCCTGGGCCCTCCAATGCCTGCAGCTCCCATGGGGTCAGACAGCTGGGTTCAAGTGGTATTGCCTGCCCCCTGTCACAGCTGGTCTGGATGGGGACAATAAAGAGTGTTAGTCAGTCATCCCTGGAGATACTGTCCCTGAAGCCTTGCCCTCATCTGTGAACCAAGACTGACAGTTCCCAGGTCAGAGGCAGGTGATATCCTGGGAGCAAGGCCATGTGTGGACTGGACAGTGAGCCCTTTCTTACAGGGGCCCAGATGGCCCTAGGGGAACATGATTCCCAACCCCCCCATATCCCACGGACAAGCAGGCATGGGAAATTGCCAGCCACATTGGGATCCCATGGCCAGCATCTCAAATTGGCTGGGCTTCCATCAGTGCCACACACATGGCATCCCAAGGGGAGAGACTTCGTACCCCTGGCTGCTGGAGGAGAGGGGGTGAGGGTGTGTGGGGGGGGGGGAGGAGAGGTGACCAGCACACACACCTGCACCTGGCAGCACTGTCCCCAGGAGTGGGAGATGTCTCAAGCATGCAGGCATGCCTGTGGCCGTGTGTGGCACTCCAGAGTCTGTGTGTGTGGGGTGGGTGTGTGTGTGTGTGGCACTCCAGAGTCTGTGTGTGTGCGTGTGTGTGTGTGTCCTTGTCCTTAGTCTTTATCCAGAAGTGGCTTGTGGTGGGACGGCATACCCTCCAAGTGTTGGGAGAATGCCCCCTTCTCTCTCCTGGGGGGTCAGAAGTGTGGGCAGCCTCTCCAGAGCCTGTGAGCAGTACCTGTGGGTGCTTTGGTGCTGCCTCCTGGGGCAGCGTGGCACAGACTGGCGCTGCACGTGCATCCACATGCACAGATTGCAGATCGATCCCCAAGCTGAGAAGGTCGAATAACGATTGCACCACAGCCCCTCAGTGCCCATCACCCCCACCCTTTCTGTGCAAGAAAACTAAGACCACTCACTTGATGATCCTTCCCTGGCCTCAGAGGATGCCTGGAAGTCATCAAGGCTGTGGGAAACTGGCACAAGGGTGAGCATGGTCATGGAGCTGGCTGTGTCGTGGTCCTCTTCCTCCTGCTGCTCCTCCTCATCCCCAGTTGTGACCCCCTGGGTGGGTGACAACAGACATTTCCAGCCCTGAGTCCACTACCGGGGGGGGGGGCAGGAGCTGCACCGCCCCTCCCCCCCCCCCCCCCCCCCCCCCCAGGATGTGGTGCAGGTCTTCAAAATAGGGCCAGGAGTGGGGTTCTGCCCCAGAGTGGGCACTGCAGTCCCTCACCCTGGTGAAGGCCTGGTGGGGCTCCTTGACCTTGCTCTGGACCTGCTCCTGGGTCTGAGTATGGCCCTTTGAGGACAGGCTATCGGTCATCCAGCCATAGATGTCTGTGTTGCGCCGTCTGGAGCGGAGATCCTGGAGGTTTTCCTCCTTGCCCCACACCTCAATGAGGGCCAGGATCTCCTCCCCAGGTCAGAACAGTGCACAGCTCTAGCAGTGCATGGCAGGCTCCTGGGAGCTGTCAGAATGCTCCCTGGGATGGGCAAGGGATTCTTGTGGGGCTGGAGGGTCTGCCATGCTGGTAAGACAACATGCAGTGGCAGCTGTGGTGTGGCTGGAGGCTGTCAGGGCCAGCTTCCTGCTATAAGCTCTTTCCCCTCTGTCTTCAGCTTTAAGAGCTGCAGGGGAAGAGGAACTATAGAGTCCTGAGGAGTGTGGATGGCGTGGCCAGCAGGGTACCCGTGGGATTTCCTAGAGGCCCCTTATTTTGAAAAAACTCCCTGTGCCATGACCACACATTCACTATTTTGAAATAGCTATTTTGGAGGAGGTGTTATTCCTCGTGCAATGAGGTTTACAAACATCAGAAAAAGCCATCCATTATTAAGATTTTCTTTCGAAATAATGCAATTGTTGTGTAGAATTTAGCATTGTTATTCCGGAATAACAGCTGTTATTCTGGAATCACGGTGCAGTGTAGCTACACCCGAAGAGACAGCAGCAGTGATGAATTATGCCACATTTTTTGCAGATGTTGCAACTTTCCAAGATGTTATGCGGTTTCAGATACTAGTATGGAAGAAAGACTAATTATTCCAAGCATTGGAGATGAGACCATTCATTTAGGCTAAGGAAATCTTTCTGTATCTTGTTGATAGACAAGTGACTGAATTGCAAGATATTGCAACTTACACTGAAAGCTGAGGGAGGCTTTCCCGAACAAGGAACCTGAGCGACCACTTATAACTTTTATTGAGTGAAAAAAAATCTGTATTACTCTCCAGTAATGGATCAAAATCAGATCAGCAATAAACTGGTTATTGCACCAGTGGCAGGTGACTCAGTATAGAGGTAATTTAGGACAGTGGCAAGTGTTTTAGGAATGGTTTTATGGCCATTTAAATTTTGGCTGGGACATGGCTACGTTTATATTCATTTAGAAAAGATACTGCTGTCAAGAGCAGCTTTGCGTTTTTTCTTACACCATTTCAACTGATTATTTGGAATTGGGGAGAGGGCTGGGAGAAGGGGAAAAGTACAAGGTTACTGTAGCTTCCCTCAGGTGAAACACAAAATAGGTTTACAGACTACATAAAGTAAAAGAGTTGCCGTAAATTGCTCTTTAAAAAAAATCCTCTGTTCACAATTTTGAGTTCAGTGTTTGATAGCAGGAGGACCGTGAGGCAGCACAGGATAGGCAAATACAATGGCACGGCATTCACCTTCAACTGAAACTAGGATTACAGATTAAGGACTTGCCCAAAAATTTCATAGCAACAAAAATTGCAGTTTCCGCTCCCCAACCTCCATAAAAGCAAGGCAAGTCTCAGGATCTCAGGCTAGTAAATGTCCACCATGCTGTACTTTTCCTAGATCATTGGGGGTATGTCTACACTACAAAGTTAATTCGAACTAACAGACGTTAGCTACAAATACAAACCGCTAGTTCGAACTTAATTCGAACTAGCGGAGCGCTTAATTCAAACTAGGTAAACCTCATTCTACGAGGACTAATGCCTAGTTCGAATTAAGTAGTTCAAATTAAGGGCTGTGTGGCCACTTGATTCGAACTAGTGGGAGGCTAACCCTCCCCAGCTTGCCCTCGTGTCCACTCTTGTCACCACCAGGGAAACTCTTCTGCCCCCCTCCCGGCCCCGGAGCCCTTAAAGGGGCACAGTCTGGCTACGGTGCCCGTGCCAGGTGCAAGCCTGCCAGCACCCAGCCAGCAGCCCCTGCACATGGCACAGCATGAACCAGCCACCCGCTGCCACCCAGCCCTCCGCCTCTTCCCGGGACCAGGCTGGCGGTTCCCAGGAGCCTGCCCGGAGCTGCAAGAGGCGGGCGCCTGCCTGGTCTAATGCGGAGATTGTGGACCTCATCCACAACCAACACACTAGGCACAGGAAAGTGGCCGTCTAGGGCAGGATAGCTGCCAGCCTGGCCACCCAGGAGCAGGTTTGCATGAAAATCAAGGTGGTCCACTGAGACCCCCACCTTGAGCCCTGAGCTTAGAACATAAAAACATAAGAATGGCTGTACTGGGTCAGACCAAAGGTCCCACGCTAGCTACCCTGGAGGGGATGGACCGAAGACAATGACCAAGCTATTTGTCTCGTGCCATCCATCTCCAGCCTTCCACAAACAGAGGCCAGGGACACCATTTCTACCCCCTGGCTAATAGCACTCCATGGACCCAACCTCCATGACTTTATCTAACGTCTCTTTAAACTGAGTTATAGTTCTAGCCTTCACAGCCTCCTGCAGCAAGGAGTTCCACAGGTTGACTATTTGCTTTGTGAAGAAGAACTTTCTGTTATTAGTTTGAAGCCTGCTACCCATTCATTTCATTTGGTGTCCTCTAGTCCTTCTATTATGGGAACTAATGAAGAACTTTTCTTTATGCACCCTCTCCACACCATGCATGCTTTTATAGACCTCTATCACATCCCCCCTCAGTCTCCTCTTTTCTAAGCTGAAAAGTCCCAGTCTCTTTAGCCTCTCTTCATATGGGACGTGTTCCAAACCCCTGATCATTTTAGTTGCCCTCCCCTCTCCCACCCTCTCTCTTCCCCTCTCCCACTTCCTTTTCCCAGTCTCCCCGAGTTTTGTTTAATAAAGAGAGTTTCTATTTTTGAACACACGTGTCCTTTATTTTGTACATCAGGAAGGGGGGCTAGGGAGGGGTAAGTGGAAGGAGGTGAGGGAGGAATGGGGTACGAGCCCCCGATGGGGAGGACTGGGCTGGCTCTGCGGGCTCCTCGGGGTGGAAGCTCTCCTGCAGCCCCCCGATTGATCCCCCCCCCCGGATGGCAGCCTGCAGCAAGTGCAGCCAGGCTGATGGCCGAGTGCTGTGATGTGCCGAGTGTGGGCTTTCAGGGCACTCCAAGCCAGGACTGCTTTGCTGTCTCTCATCGAGTTAGACAAGCGAGCGGGGAACCCTGAGAACTGTCTGTCCGGGGTGGGGGTCGGGTGCCTTTAAGCACATCCCTCGGCTAGCCTGAGACAACAGCTCCACACTCTAAGTCATAATCTGATGCCCTGCCGGCACTGCTTCTGGCCATCCTTAACCTTGGTTCAGGGTCCACTCAATTTGGACATGCTAGTTCAAATTAGCAAAATGCTAATTCAAACTAGTTTTTAGATCTAGATGCACTAGTTCGAATTAACTAATTCGAATTAAGTTAGTTTGAATTAGTGCTGTAGTGTAGACATACCCAGAGAGAGGAACAGCTCATCTGACTTAGGGGTGATCTTCTGTCTGAGGCCAGGGCTCTCCCTGTCCTTGTCTCTTTCACCTCTCTCTGCTGGATGCCCAATGCAGTGCATGTTGTATCTTCAGAGTCACCCAGGTTCAAACCCACATACATTCCAGCTCCACAGGTGAGTCCATGATGAAATGGGGCTTTGTGCTCAGGTGGGTAAGTAGAACACAGTCCAATTCACTGTAAAAGCAACAAGTAGTTGGGGCACCCCTTTCTTATACTTATCCCTGGCCTTCCAATAGCCCATGTTCAGCCTCTGGCTCGTCATCTCCCTCCATTGCTGTCCAGTCTGCTCAATCCCATGTTATCTTCTTGGTACTGTTAAAGGCATGGGTCTCGTTTCCTTCCACTCAAACTAGCCCCAAGATGCCAGTATGTTCGAGTGGCCTGGGAGGGGGTGCACAGTTGTAGATAGTCTTGTGCTGTTTCCAGTGCTGGAGATGGAGATGACTGGAGAAACTGAAACCAGGGTGGGACTGGGGACACTGAGAAAGGGATAAGAAGATAGACTATTTCCAGTTGGGGTCAATAATGCAGCATGGGCAGGTGGTAGGGCAGTAGGTGCAAAGGTATGGATGACCATTGACTTAATGGGAAGGAATGCCTATTTCAGTTATGGGTGCCTGTGGTGCAAGTATTCACTGCATTAGCCTCGTTCTCATGTAACAACCTTGTGCTCTGCCCTAGAATTCATAGTGTGATGGCTACCTTGCCAGGCAATCCTGGGGGCAGAATGTGAATGTGCACTGTATCAAAGAGACAAGCCATAGAGGAGCATGACCTCTCACGGTCACATGGACTGAATTAGCCTAGAACTCTGCGGCCAACCACGGGCATAAAATCTGTAATTAGACTCTAAGTACCCAAAAATTGCCCCCTGCAGATTACTTCTTGACTAGATCAGAAACAAAATGATCTGAACTCATCAGATCCACTCTGTCTCTCCCTCTCCTACAGACTTACCAATTCCCATCATCATTCCTCCTACTCAGACTCTCCAGTGGTTGATCTGGTATCTTTTCTACTCTTTAATCTTTAATAGTCTGTCACTGGCTTGAGACGACTGTTATAAAAGTAATTCATCATGTTCGGGTTTAGTATTTTTGCAATAAAAAAATCGGTGTGATTGAGCATTCCATCACTAGGCCAAGGCATGCAGCCAGATCACAGAGAGCGAGTTGGATGGTAGATAAAGGTAATTATAGTGTAACATTTTCCACACTACATTTAAGGCTATGTCAGCACTTTCCCGATTTTAAGAGGTTTATAACTCTATGAGAGCCGATAGCCTGAAACTTGTCAAATCAATCTAGTGAAAAATGACCTGAGATGCAGCTATTCAGTGAGATGCCTTGAACTGAGAAACATTAATGCCAAATGAGGCCTTGGAGTGATAGTGGGTGGCAGATTAGATATGAACTTGCAAAAGGATATGCTGGCAGAACAAACAAAACACAAAACTCTCCTATCAATATGTCTCTACGAATTACCAGAAAATGAACTGTGTGAGACAGAGTAAAGGGAAAGCTTAATGTGAAAGGTATTACACAGGCAGCAACACGTCATTGTGGTCAGTAATACTCTACACTCAGCACCTAACAGCATGGTAGAATTTGAAGGTCACAATTGGGATACAGGCTTATTTTCACACAGCTGTGTTGGTTAGAAGTAGGCAGTGGGGTAATCTGTGACCAGTTTAGCTGTGCTGGCAAAATCCCTCATGTAGACACAGCTATACCAGAAAAAATCCACACTATTGCCATTATAGCTTATTTCGCACAGGGGGCAGATTAACTGATCAGGCAAAAGTGCAGATTCCTGCTATCATTGCATCACACTAGGGCTACGTCTAGACAGCAGAGCTATTTGGGGATACCAGAAGTACCCTGCAATAGAAATTCTTCATCTTTAAACATGCCTGTTATTTCAAAATATATTTGAAATATATATATATATATTGAAATAACGGGTGTGCTATTCGAGCATCCCTTGTACCCCTCATTCCACGAGAGTTAAGGGACTTCTTGGAATAGTGCTTTATTTTGAAATTACGTCGAAATAAGCTATGCAATTTGAGTAGCACAAATTGTGCAGCTTATTTTGAGGAAAGGGTGCAGTGTAGACACACCTTAAAAGTGCTTTGCCAGTGCCAGCATTCCAGGATAGCCATATTGGCTAACCTCTATACTTACACTAAAATCACTCAGGCTGTGTCTAGACTGGCCAGTTTTTCTGGAAAATCAGCCGCTTTTCCGGAAAAACTTGCCAGCTGTCTACACTGGCCGCTTGAAATTCCGCAAAAGCACTGACTTCCTACTGTAAGAAATCAGTGCTTTTTGCGGAAATACTATGCTTCTCCCGTTTGGGCAAAAGTCCCTTTTGCGCAAAACTTTTGCGCAAAAGGGCCAGTATAGACAGCTGAGATTTGTTTTCTGCAAAAGAAGCCCCGATTGTGAAAATGGCGATCGGGGCTTTTTTGTGGAAAAGCGCATCTAGATTGGCACCGACACTTTTCCGCAAAAAGTGCTTTTCCATTAAAAAGACTTTTCCATTAAAAGCATTTCCGGAAAATCATGACAGTCTAGACATAGCCCCAGAGTATAAGAGTATCTTTTCCATTTTAGTATTTGTCACATAGGAAGCAGTTTAAACTAAACCAAATAAAAAAGTGACTCTTAATCCAGAATAACAATGTCCACACAAGGACATTAGTCTATATTTAACAAGAGCAATAAAAAAGAGGTACATTTTGCCAGATACCAACATTTGTTCAGTGCAGTGCAAATCACTTAAGTTAGACTTTTTTACATTTAATTATGTTTTCATAAGCTATTTATACTAGGGCTACATTTACACTGCAGGCTTCTTGCTCAAGAAGTTTTTTGTGGAAGAGATCTTCTGCAAAAACTTCCTGCACAAGAGCGCTTCCACACTGCACATGCACAACGGAAAAGTGATGTGCTTTTGCGCAAGAGAGTGTCGAGACTGCATGGATGCTCTCTCACAAGAAAGCTCTGATTGCCACTAACAGAATGGCCACCAGGGTACCTATGTTTCTTTCAACAGGCTGACTTTGCACAAAAAAATCCCTGTTTCCTGTCCACGCACAAGAGCTCTTGCGCAAAAAGGATTTATTCCTCATAGAAAGAGGAATACCTATGCCGCAACAACCTCTGTCAATTCACTGTACATTTTCTTGCACAAAAATGTGCTTGAGGTGTGGACGCTCCATGAGGTTTTGCCCAAAAACATATGTTTTTGCGCAAAAACTCTGCAGCCTTAGAAACAAAAGATGAAAGGTGGGAGGGGGAAATGGGGTTGACTAGGGAAGTATTAAGGGATTAGGGGAGGTTTTATTTCTTGCTAATTAGGAGGAATCTTTTAAAAAACAACAGGTGGGGGACAGGGAAAGATGACAACCACATAATTGCAAAATACATCTTTGGCCGTCTTCTCAAAACTTTTCTTTTGAGAACTCTGCCAACTCTGACACAAGCTATTCCAGGAGATTTTTTTCCTAACATGACATAGGTCACTCTCTTAAAATCTCCAGGATTGATTTCAGTAGTCACTGGGAGATTGATGGCAGTTCCAAGAGACTCCAGGCCAAATCTTGGAGGGTTGGCAAAACTGCTCTTTTACCAAAATGTATTCACAATGGTAATTTCCACACTGAACTGTGCAACTTGTTTGGTTGATAGAAGATGTGTCAATATATTCAAATTGCAACCAGATCAGAGGTTTAAACTTCAGTTTCATTTCTTATATGGCATTGAAAAACATGCACTTGAATGTTAAAGATAATACCCAGTGCAAAGGGTCCACAGTGTCCTATTCTGGTAAGACTTCAGTCTTCAGGAAACCATGCTGGGTACAACTTTCCTTTTAAATTCCCCCCAGAAGGAAAGGGTTTGTTATGCACCTTCATAAATGGATGTTCTCAGATTATCCGAAATCTGCTCTAAGGATGTGTGTGCTTCAAAGTGTTGTAAGGCCTGTTCAGTTCAGCTGGGAACTTCTAAAATTGTAAATGTTTATATAGAGCTCTTTGGTCTGTGCTGGTATATGCACTAAGGCTGATACAAGGACTACAGAGAGTTGAATCAAAAGTTATTGGATGACAGCCTCACCCTGCTTCAGCCCCTCTAGATCATGTCTTTCTCTTTCTCGCATGCGTGTATGTGAGCACACGTGCATGCACGCACACACATACACTCTCACACACAGCTTTAGATCAGGTAGAAGACCTGGAATGGTGTAAACATGCAATAAAAGCTCTGGGACCAGATGGTGAAGAATTTTTGGCCTAGTCCTGACCTTACACCTGACATCAGCCTCCACTCCAACCACTAGGCATGACTATCAGGAAGCAGTACCTGGGAGATGAGTTCTGTATTGCATCTCTTACAGGCACAGCACACAGTCTCACTATTAAAACAGTCTGGAAGCAAGCTGGCCTGTATAGCTACATACCAGAATAATAACCAACCTGATTTTCCTCTCACACCAGTGTAAATTGGAAACAAGCCCCAGTGACATCAATGAAATTAGAGAGATGCAAAACCATGAGGAGTGAGAAGAACTGAACTCAATGTATTTAGTACTTTCACAACAAAAAACCAACTACTGAACCATTCTGAATGAAAAAAAGCAAAACCACAGAGATAAAGCCTATCTACAGATTTCCATTACTAAATCCCATGGAAGAATTGACTCACTTCTGGTGCACCCATGGCTCCGTGTGCCCTTGCAGGCTCTCCTCTAGCAACTTTTCAAAAATAAAAAGTTGGACAGCACTGGAAGCATCCTTTTTATATACAACTTTCTTTACCCTTATTAAAAAACAAACACACACACAAAAAGAACACAAAAAGTGATAGTAAAACCTTCTGATACAACAAGATCCATTTTAAAGGATTTTTTAAAGGAATGCATAAGGCAGGGGTTCTCAAACTTGTGATACCATGACCCCCCTTTCAGTTGCTGCAACCTCCCTCTAAGTTGCTCGTGACCCCCCCAGGGGGTCGAGACTCACAGTTTGAGAAACGCTGGCATATAAGGGATTGTTAGGCTTACAGACAGAGGGCAAGTGGGTGAGGGCTATTGAGATAATTTATTTGGCTCTGGTGAGGCCACATCTGGAGTATTGTGTCCAGTTCTGGGCCCCTCACTATAGAAAGGATGTTGACACATTGGAGAGGGTCCAGCGGAGGGTGACCAAAATGATTTTGGGGCTGGAGCACATGACCTATGAGGAGAGACTGAGGGATTTGGGTTTGTTTAGTCTGAGAAGAGAAGAGTGAGGGGGGATTTGATAGTAGCCTTCAACTTCCTGTGGGAGGTTCCAAACAAGCTGGAAAAAGGCTGTTCACGGATGGCAGAACAAGGAGCAATGGTATCAAGTTACAGTGGGGGAGATCTAGGTTGGATATTAGGGAAAACTATTTCATTAGGAGGGTGGTGAAGCACTGGAATGGGTTACCTAAGGCGGTAGTGGAATCTGCATCCCTACAGGTTTTTAAGTCTCGGCTTGACAAAGCCCTGGCTGGGTTCATTTAGCTGGGATTGGTCCTGCCTTGGGTAGGGGGCTGGACTTGATGACCTCCTGAGGTCTCTTCCAGCTCTATGATTCTATGGATGGAAATAAAAATTTTGAAAGCTGATTATGTGACTTAAATCTGAATAGGATGAATTTTGTGGTATTTATCTGCTCATATCTCTATAATAAACTTTAGAATCCCAATATCTCCACCTCCAAAACGTGATGTTATAACCCTAGATTTTCAGATATAGGTTCCCCCTTCTCCTTTTCCCAATCTTATCTTTCCTTATTGCTTCCACTCACACGGAAACATTAGAGAATAGATCATCTGCAGACGTAAACTTATTCCATTGACTTAGCTGAAGTTGTGATCATTTACATCAACTGACTTCATGGTCCAATATTCTGTGGCTATCCGTATGGATATTTACCCAGGTTGTTGTACTTTATGATAATTGATGTACTTGGCATTCATAATGACATCACAGAGTTGGAAGATGCTTGAATTTCCATTCCTATTTCTCAGACCTCTGGGTTAGATTAAGCCTGCTAAAATATTGAGCATAGCTTGTCCTTTAGCTTACCCCCTCTATTGTAACACACACTCGCACTTCCTGAATCTGAACCAGTTTCATTGGTGAAAAAGCTTATGCTAAAAGTTAAAATAAAAATATTTTCACAGAATTGTTAAAACCCTAGGTTTTTTTCCTCCATGTTAAAACATTTCATACAACTACAGGAAACCCTTCCAATTCACAGAATCTCTATTTGTGGTTCTGCATATTCTCTAGTCTGTCCCGGCCTGGGAGTGGCAGGTCATGACAGAAGTGAACTGCCTTCCTTGGAATTAATTGGTCTGGTTTTCCCTTGTCTCACACATTGTGTAATTTACAGCTCTGCCAGGTGGAGTGACCAGCTACCATTTTTATACAGCAGCATTTTATGCTCTACACATGACAACAGAAGGTGCCAGGGGGAGGATCAGTCCTGGTGTGCATTAAGTTATTTTGGGAGTTATTATTTTTAAATAACTTATTTCAAAATGACCTGATAGTGTAGACATAGCCTTTGGTATCAAATCACCCATATTTTCATAATTTATGAATCCCGAGGAAAGCTGATTTTTCAGCCCCTTTGCCAATCACATGAATTTCTTTGCATAGGTCAATGTTCTGAAAGTCCTATCAGTTTGTGGTACTTCTGTCCCAAAAAATATTTTCTGAGGACAACTTCATATTTATTTCCCTCAAAGCTGCAGCTGATGGCAAAGAGAGTTCAATTTGCATTATACTACTACATCCTTTGAAGATGGCCATATGGAATGTGATTTCATGAGACTCCATAAAATCAATGGGTTTCCAGCTACAAAAAGGAAAAACACTTCAGGGCAGCAATACTCTATTCCAGCAGACTCAAGGCTTCCCAAGGAGCAGTGGGATTTTGTTGTTGTTGTTTGATTTTATTTTATTTGATTTGTTCTGTTAATGCTGGGACCAACCTCTACAAATCCTACATGGTTTGTTTGAATAGATTTTCCCTCACTAATTAGTTCTTTTTTGTGATAATAAAAACTATTTTGATCCTTAATAAATGCATTGATTTGTTCTGTATTTTGTTTTTGACAAATGCCACACACCAAGATATTAATTCTTAGCTGTAAAAGAACTCAGACGTTGCTGGGTTTGCTTTGATTGTATGTGGGGGGTGTTTTTCAGTTTTAGTTTTTGGTAGAGGAGGCTAAGTGGGGTTTTTTCCTATGGTGCCACTGCTCAACAACTTTGATTCTCACCTATTAATTTATTTTCTCTTTCATACTTTTTTTCTCACAATATGTCTACACTGCAGAGTTTTTCCAGAAAAACAGCTGTTTTTCTGGGAAAACTACAAGTACGTCCAGACTGCTATTGCATTCTTTCATCAGAAAGTCAAAAGAATGGAGGGATTTTTTTGACAGCTGTAAATCTCTTTCTATGAGAAAGAAGCCTTTTTCGGAAAAAGGCGTGTGTGGATGCAAAAGAGAAGGTTTTTTCGAAAGAAGAGGCCTCCGGGAAAAAGCACAAGTGCCCTGGTGGCCACTCCATCCACAGTAATCATAACTGAGATGCAAAATAGCATCCAATAAATGGGAATGCTATCTTTCGAAAAAGCACATCGCTTTTTTGTTGCGCTTTTACTGTGTAGATGCTCTCTTTCGAAAAAGATCTGTTCTGGAAAAGCTTCTTCCAAAAGAAGCTCGCAGTCTAGATGTAGCCTTGGGTACTTTTAATTGTTCTTAAGTTTCTAGAAACAATAATAACAGTAATTTTGTGATAGGCTTGCTTTGATTAATGGAAAATCTTTGATAAATTGAGATAATACTGAAACACAATCAATCAGTAAATAGGTTCAAACTTGCAGTAATGATTTGACTTGAGTCCAGCAGAGGGCAACAAAAATTATTAGGGGTCTGGAGCACATGACTTATGTGAAGAGGCTGAGGGATTTAGGCTTGTTTAGTCTGCAGAAGAGAAGAGTGAAGGGGGATGTGATAGAAGCCTTCAACTACCTGAAGGGGGGTTCCAAAGAGGCTGGAAAGAGGCTGATCTCAGTGGTGACAGAGAACAGAATGAGGCGCAATGGTTGCAAGTTGCAGAGGAGGAGGTCTAGGTTGGATATTAGGAAAAAATATTTCCCTAGGGCTATGTCTAGACTGCAAGCCTCTTTCAAAAGAGGCTTTTTCGAAAGATACTTTCGAAAAAGCCTCTTTCGAAAGAGAGCGTCTAGACTGCATGCGGAACTTTCGAAAAAGCAAGCCGCTTTTTCGAAAGAAAGCAGCAAGTGAGTCTGGATGCTCTCTTTCTAAAAAGCCCTGTTTGCTTTCAAAAATGCCTTTTTTCGAAAGAGCACTTTCGAAAAAAGGCGTTCTTCCTCATGCAATGAGGTTTACCGCCGTCGAAAGAAAAGCCGCGTTCTTTCGATTTAATTTCGAAAGAACGCGGCTGCAGTCTAGACGCAGGTGAAGTTTTTTCGAAAAAAGGCTACTTTTTTCGAAAAACCCCCTGAGTCTGGACACAGCCTAGCAAGGTAGGGAAGCACTGGAATGGGTTACGTAGGGAGGTGATGGAATCTTCATCCCTAGAGGTTACTACGTCCAGGCTTGACAAAGTCCTGTCTGGGATGATTAATTGTGAGTTATCGTGGTGACCGCCTGAGGTCTTTTCCAACCCTGTGATTCTATGACTTGGGCTCTGTGTTACAAATAGGAATATGATAACCATAGGACAATATGAAGAAATGATTTTTCCTAAGTGTTTTAGTAATTGTTACCTCTCAGAGGCATATCTAACAGACACAAATGAAAGCCACAGAGACTTACCTTAAAGAGTGTTGATTATGTACTTTGTTGCAGCAATATGGTTAATACATGTAGATTTATTCCCTGATAAATCCAAACATGCATAAAGCACCCAAGCAGCCTTAACTTTGCCCTGTAATTAAAGTACAAGAATTATGTATTAATATATTATGTTGTCCCAGATTATATTTAAATAACTTTTAAAAACACTTTTTTCAATATTTTCCCCTTCATGGTATCACTACAGAGCAGGGTTAAGATAGTTTGGGTTCCCCACATGTGCATTTCCATATGGTAACCTGTCTACATTTCTTTTAAGTTTAACCTTACCTGAATTATCTGGCTTTATTACATATGGATTTGGGATTATGAAAGAATCTTTTTGGTGTTGTTTAACCCAAATTACTCATACATATGCTCAAATTTAACTCCAAATACCCTTGCTTTCAAAAATTATTCAAAATGTTATAAAAACGAAGAAAAATGTCGTGATATTTTTAATGATTGGAAGATATCCATAATCACCTGAAATATTTTTTTTCTTTAATATTAAATTTTTAAGGTCAGATCCATCAGCACACTCTAATTGCCCCTTTGGACCAGCACAAAGCAACCAAGAAGACTGACCAGTAAAACTGGGCTTACAGCTCTCTTGCATCACCAGATGAGTGCATAGCAGTTAAAGCGTACAACCCGGTCTTCCTGTCCTGTCCTTCCTCCCACATTTATCTCCTCTCTATGGGTATGTCTACACTAGGAAATTATTTTAAAACAAGTAAAATTGAAATAATAACTCCCATTATAACAAGCTCAAAATAGTGTCCCCACCAAGGGGGAATACTGAAGTTAGTCAGACTTATTTAAAAATAGCACGCCCATATTGATTGGAGCCTGTCTCGGTCTTGGAGCCCCCAGATTCACGCTGGGGAAGGCACCAGGAGGGTAGATACTTCATGTGACAAGCTGAGACACATGCTTTCAGGGGCTCCTCTCTGCAGCTATTTCTCACACGCCACTCCTACACTGTCTAGCACCTCGTGGGACTCCAAACAGATGCAGTGTGCTCTGATTGCCCTTGCAGATGCCACAGCACTCAAAGCATGGAGCTGGACATGCTGTTAAGCAGTGCCAGGCTCACAGGCCGCATGCTGTGCCTTATAGTGTAGTACTTCCAAACTACCCACATGTTGCTCCAGCAGGAGAAGGACCAGCCCGGACCACAGGCCTTCATCACCCTGGCACTCCTGCTGCTACAAATACTCATCAGTCTCGTGGACACCACACAATGCTGTTTCTGGGAGGGGGAGAGAGCTCAGACTGGTGGGACTACATTGTCCTGCAGCGACGGGATAACCAGCAGTGGCTCAAAAACTTTCACATGTGGAAGGCCACCTTCCTGGAGCTCTGCAAGTGGCTTGCTCCTGCCCTCGGGTGACAGGACACTTGATTGCAACCCATCATCCCCCTGCAGAAGCATATCCACATTGCCCTGTGGAAGCTTGCCATGCCAGACAGCTACCACTCTGTTGGGAACCAGTTCAACATGGGGAAATCCACAGTCAGGGCCATGCTTCTGCAGGTAGCCAAGGCCATTGACTACATGCTGCTATGGAGGGTTGTCACACTGGGCAACGTGGACACCATCATCAACAGCTTTGCCACCATGGGCTTCTCCAACTGCGGGGGGGCCATAGACAACATGCATCTCCCCATCCTGACTCCTGACCATCATGCATCAGGGTTCATCAATAGAAAGGGGTACTTCTCCATGGTGCTGCAGGCCCTCACTGATCACAAGGGATGCTTCAGCGACATCAACATCAGATGGTCAGAGAAGGTGCACGATGCCCACATCTGCTGGAACTCTGTTCTGAAAGATGCACGCCGGCACTTTTTTCCACGACTGCACCCTCAGAGTCAGGGAGGTGGACATGCCTATCATGATCCTTGGTGACGCAGACTACCCCTTGCTCCTCTGGCTGATGAAGCCCACATGAGCAGCTTAGAGCCCACCAAGGAGCACTTCAATGCAAGGCAGAGCAGGTGCCACATGGTGCTGGAGTGTGCATTTGGCTGCTTAAAGGGGACATTTTGGAGTCTCCTTGACCACGTGGACCTCAGCGAGTGCAACATCCCTTTGTGGTGGCAGCCTGCTGGGTGCTCTATAACCTGTGTGATAGCAAGGAAGAGACTTTTCTGCTAGGGTGGGTTGCAGAGACTGAACAGCTGGCCAGGGCATCCAAGCAGCCAGACACCAGTGCCATTTAGCAAGGGTCTGTGCTCATCAGAGAGGCCTTGAAGGAAAGATTTATACAAGGCCAGCCGTGAGACCCTCCCCTGTGCCTCTCCACCAGGGGCTCAAGTATTCCTTCTGTGTGTCTTTCATCCCCATCCTCTCTCCTGTCCTGCAGAGCAAATAAAAAAGCTTTTGAGTATGAAAAAACAGGACTGTTTATTGGGGGGATATACAACAGGGGAGTTGGGGACTGGGGAAAGAATCTGGAATGGAGATGTGGGGAGGAAGTGGTAGGCTCAGGGATTGGACTGTGACTCAGGCCTGCCTCTGGTTTGTCAGGAGACTTTGGCTGCCAGAGTGGTCCCACCGCCACATGTTCTGGGACCCCGGTGGACCCTGGGGAGGTTTGGAGGAGTAGCCAAAGATGAGGAAGCAGCTAGGTGGCTGGTGTCTCACTCCATGCATAAGGCTATGTGCTCCATCACTGAGCTGAGGGAGGAGCACGTAGTCTTGTGTTGGCTGCCAGCTGGTCCCAGGCAGCCTTCCAATGCTCCCGGGGAGTGACCCACTCCTGGAGCTCTTCTTTGAGCCCCCACACAAGGGACTACAGACAGGCCATCTGCTCACACATGAGATCCACCCCTGCAGGTTCTCCTCCACCTGCAGATCCCACAAAGTTGTGTAGATAATGTGGGAGTGGGGGATTTGCCAAGCTCACAGCTGGCCCAGCTGTGAAGAAAGGTTCCAAGGGCAGTCGTCCCAGGAGACACTGTGCATAAAGCCTAGTCGAAATCGCTGAGCTGACACTAAAGTTCTCAGTTCAGACAATGGTGATATGTTCAAGCAAGATCATCTGTTGCCTAGATAGAGGGAATTTTCCTGTAGGGGCACAGATGTCTCAGAGGAACATTGCTACTTCCACAGCCCAGGGACAAACAGGCATGGGAAGGTGCCAGCCAGGCCAGTAGTCTGGAGGCAGGAGGTAGAGATGGGGCAACTTGACCTCCTTCTGTGTCCTGTACATAGTGGGTCCAGCATTGACAGCGTCCTGCAGAGAAAGAACTTCTATCCCTGCCCATAGGTAGGGGAGAGCTTGGGGGAATTGTGCATGAGCAGGACAGACCATTTGCTGGTGAGAGTGCTATTCCTCTCCATCACTCTGGCAGGTTACCATGCACAGGATCACTGCTCCACATTGCCGTGCTTGACTAGGTGAATGCTGCCTGAGTGTGGGCATGACTCGGTGCCATGTGAGGCTGTGTGGTTCATTAACCACATGGATGTTCCCAGCAAGACTGTGACCACAAGCTACCCTAGCAAATGTAGCTCCCAACAGGGATTGTCACTTTCCTCCTGTGGGCTGCTTTGCTTCATTCCTGTGAGAAGTGGTGGCAGTTTTGAAATAGAACGCCTCATGGCATGAGTCCCATAACCCTGATCTACACTAAGGATTATGTCAAAATAACTCCCCTTATTTTAAAATAATAAGTGGGGACTCCACACTACGGCTACGTCTAGGCTGCAAGCCTCTTTCAAAAGAGGCTTTTTTGAAAGATACTTTCGAAAAAGCCTCGTTCGAAAAAGAGCATCTAGACTACAACCGGTACTTTCGAAAAAGCAAGCCGATTTTTTGAAAGAGAGCACCGAGGCAGTCTGGATGCTCTCTTTCGAAAAAGCACAGTTTGCATTACATAGCCCCTTTTTCGAAAGATCACTTTCCAAAAAAGGCATTATTCCTCATAAAATGGGGTTTTCCACGGTCGAAAAAACTGCCGCATTCTTTCGATTTACTTTCGAAAGAACACGGCAGCAGTCTAGACTCAGAGGAAGTTTATTTTAGAAAAAAGGCCATTTTTTTCGAAAAACCCCTGTAATCTAGACACATCCTAACATAACATGGATGTCGTTTTTTTGAAATTGAGCTTTTTTGAAAAAAATGGCAGTCTAGACATGGCTCTGTCAAAAAATAAACCCTTTTTTGACAGATCCTGGATTCCTCAAAAAAATAGGACTGATGGGGGTTTTTTCGAAAAAGCTCCATTTTGAAAAAAAACGGCAGCCATGTTTATGCTAATGAAGCGCGGGATATTTAAATCCCTGCTTCATTAGCAATTTCGACGTGCTAATCTACATCTCTCTGTCGACAGAGAAGGGTAGTCTAGACATGGCCTGGGAGACATCCTGGGGAAGCGGGGGGGGAATTGCTCCAGGGTGAGAAGCAGGGCCCAGCTAGCAAGCATGGTTGCCTGGTTGGCCTCCTCTTCCACCTTGTCCACAACACCATCCTTCTAGAGGCTTACACTGGGTTTGTCATAGCTGGACTCTATAACAATGGGGGAGGGTAACTGACCCTCCTCCCAAAATGGCATCCAGCTGGTCATAGTAGCAACATGTGTGTGGTGCTACACTGGAGCATCCACTCTGCTCTCTGACCTTGTGGGAAGCTGCTGGACCTTGACCTTCATCTGGACCTGGTTGAGGGTCTGGGTGTACCTTTGTCAATCAGGCTGGCAGCGATCCAGCCATACACGTCTGCATTTCTCTTTCTGGTGCAGAGATCCTGAAGGTTGGTCTTTTCCACCCAGACCTCGATGTGGCCCAGGATCTCTGCAACTGACCAGGTGGAAGCTCTCCTGCATCCCTGGCCAGTGGTAGCCAAGGGAGCACCAGGAATGCTGGCAGCCCTGGGGGGCTCTAAGGGAGTGCTGGGGTTGGCCATGGATCCTGGGATGTGACTGCATGGCACAGGGCTGGCAAAGGTCACTACATGGCACAAGCCCTTCTCCTTCTGCCTATAGTTTTAAGCTCTGCAGGAGGGAAGCAGTGGAGATGGCAGGTGTGGCAGGAGCAGTTACAAATGTAGCTGTGTGAGGCCTCTGGAGGCTACTTATTTCAAATTAGCAGTACCAGAACATCCACACTAATGCTACTTCTAAACAAAAATTTGAAAATAAGCGTTGTTCCCCTAGGAATCAGGAGTACACATTTTCAAATAACCACCCTCTTATTTCGAAATAACAGGTATGTTAGGATGTGTCTAGACTACAGGGTTTTTTTTCGAAAAAAATGGCCTTTTTTCTAAAATAAACTTCCTCTGAGTCTAGACTGCTGCCGTGTTCTTTCGAAAGTAAATTGAAAGAATGCGGCAGTTTTTTCGACCGTGGAAAACCCCATTTTATGAGGAATAATGCCTTTTTTGGAAAGTGATCTTTCGAAAAAGGGGCTACGTAATGCAAACTGTGCTTTTTTGAAAGAGAGCATCCAGACTGCCTCGGTGCTCTCTTTCAAAAAATCGGCTTGCTTTTTCGAAAGTACCGGTTGTAGTCTAGATGCTCTTTTTCGAACGAGGCTTTTTCGAAAGTATCTTTCAAAAAAGCCTCTTTTGAAAGAGGCTTGCAGCCTAGACGTAGCCATAGTGTGGAGTCCCCACTTATTATTTTAAAATAAGGGGAGTTATTTTGACATAATCCTTAGTGTAGATCAGGGTTATGGGACTCATGCCATGAGGCGTTCTATTTCAAAACTGCCACCACTTCTCACAGGAATGAAGCAAAGCAGCTCACAGGGAAGAAAGTGACAATCTCTGTTGGGAGCTACATTTGCTAGGGTAGCTTGTGGTCACAGTCTTGCTGGGAACAATGAGAACCCAACCTTTCTCAAAAATGCCCCTACATCTCAGGGCAGCCTGGGGCCTGAGTAGTACCAAAAAGAGCAAGAGGTGGCAACCATTTTGACAGAATGCTATTTTTCATAGAATTATCTGAAGTAAAGCATTATTCTTCAGTTGCTGATGAACTAAAAAGAAACTTTAGCTATGGAGAAAAGCAGCAAAAATTAATCCTCTTTATTTTTTTCTGAAATGTGGCCTATATACAATCTTTTAATGAGATTCAATTATATCAGTAGTTTAAAGAATCTGTGTTATTCTGCTACTGAGAACTTTTGGGGTAAGGAAAAATAAGACACCTTAAGATACATTTTGTAAAGGACCCATTTTAAAATTTGCAAACAAACTAAGGGTGCATCTACACAGCAGGGCTTAACTCAAAATAAGCTATGCAAATTGAGCTACGTCAATTGCGTAGCTAATTTCAAAATAGCTTATTTCGAGTTTTGGTGCTGTCTAAACAGCACTTATTTTAAAATAGAGCACTCTTCCTCTGACTTTCCTTAGTCCTCATAAAATGAGGGTTACAGGAGTTGGAGTAAGAAGTCCTCCAGCTTGACAGTACTTTGACATTATGTCGAAATAACTGCCGGCTGTGTAAACACAGACTATGTTATTTCGAAATAATTCTAGTTATTTCAAAATAATGTTGCGGCATAGACATTGCCTTAGGGATTTATTTGTGCATTCATAGAATATTCATCCTTTTCTCAAAGAATGACTGTAAGTTTGGTGCAAATTTGCTATATCCTTCATACATAAAAAGTTGAATCTATGCTTTAAGTGGAAAAACTCAACCTGAATTATGGAACTGATGCTGGCAATTCTGTCACTAAGGAAAATGTTTATGGAACTAGCATCTTCACATTCACAGATACCTTACTAGACCCTGAATAAAAGTATCAAAAGTACATCATTAAGTTACAGTGTATTTCATCTCGTTTTATTTCAGCGCCAGTTGGCCACTTAGAATGGAAAAATTATCATTTTTCCCTTTGTGGTAATAGGAAATAGAATTTCCAGATGCTAAACACTAATGCAACAGCAATACAAGGTCTAGATATTTGCCTCACGAGGTTAACTATTGTTAACCAAGTTCCAATAGTGAAAAACATTAGGAGTTATGCCTCATGGGTCAGGGCTCAAAGTTAGCTACATCATTTTTGGTTGGCTGCTCTCATTTATTGATTATAATTCCATTTAATTAAATTAAATTGGGCACTGACAAATAGCGTACCAGGGTTTTTTTATTCCCAACATTTTAAAAATCTGAACTTCATGATTATGCTGCTTTGAAGTTGGATAGGGCACTATTTCTAGTCATAAGCAAGGTATCCCCAAGCTGCTTCACTTTAGTTAGCCTAAAAGACATACAAAGCTTGCATATTACAGCAGTTTCTATTAATTTTGAAACTTGAAATCATAACTGCTGTATGTTTACTAGATTTAACCTTGCTAACAACTCTAATTTCTTTTTGCTTATTAATAAATCTGGATTTAGTTTATTATAGGGTTGGCTTCAAGCATTGTCTCCAGTGGGAGATGTAAGGTACACTGGATTTGCCACTAACTCTATGGGTACGTCTAGACTACATGCCTCTGTCGCCAGAGGCATGTAGATTAGGCTACCAGACATAGTAAAATGAAGCGGCGATTTAAATAATCGCCGCTTCATTTAAATTTACATGGCTGCCGCGCTGAGCTGACAAACAACTGATCAGCTGTTTGTAGGCTCAGCGCGATAGTCTGGACGCGCGGGTGGCGACATCAAAGGTATTTGTCGACCACCCAGGTATACCTCATCCCAGGAGGCATACCAGGGTGGTCGACAAATACCTGTGATGTCGACACCCGCGCGTCCAGACTATCGCGCTGAGCCGACAAACAGCTGATCAGCTGTTTGTCGGCTCAGCGTGGCAGCCATGTAAATTTAAATGAAGCGGCGATTATTTAAATCGCTGCTTCATTTTACTATGTCTGGTAGCCTAATCTACATGCCTCTGTCGACAGAGGCATGTAGTCTAGACGTACCCTATGTCTAGACTACGCCGAAGTTCTGAAAGAGGATATGCAAATTCCGTGGTAATTTGAATATCTTCTTCCGATCCCACTTTCGAAAGCAGAGCTTTCGAAAGTGAAAGTAGTCGGGATGCATTTTTTTCAGCAACCCCCCCTTTTTGAAAAAACGCTCTTCCTCAAAAAATGAGGTTTACGTGGCTTTCAAAAAAGGGAGGTTGCCAAAAAAACCGTGTCCCAATTACTTTCACTTTTGAAAGTTCCACTTTCGAAAGTGAGATCGGAAGAAGATATGCAAATTCCCGTGGAATTTGTATATCCTCTTTTAGAACTTCGACATAGTCTAGACGAGTCCTAATAAGTGACCAATCTTTGGTGCTGGGGTTAACCTGAATGTCAGGGGTGATGCATGGAGGCAAGAAGGGACACACACCTCCCAAACACTATGGGTGGCAGGTACTAGGGGCCAGAACCCCTGGGCAGTCTGTGGGACTAGCAAAGAGGGGGCCTGGTATCTACAGCAGGAGTCAGACACACCTCCCCCTGCCCCCCACACTTACTGGCAGCTGCAAGGGCAAGCGGAGTGACTTAGGTCTAGCTTACTCTGCTCCCCAAGCTCCCAGCCACATCACTTGGCAGAGGAGGCAGGACTATCCCCCATACTCACTCACAGGAAGTGGAGCAATGCAGCCAGGGGCTGGAGGAGTGGAGTGGGCTGGAGCCACATCTCACTGCTTTTCCCTGTCTCCGCTGGCGAATGGGGGGGAACAATCGCTGTTTACAATGCCAGACCCACACTAGTCTTCTGGGCCACATTGCTGGGGAGGAGACTGAAGGGAAGAGTCGGGGCAGGGGAAGGGAAGGGGCAGTGAGTGGACAGAATAGGGGCATGATGGATGAAGAGTCCCCACCATCCTCCAGAGTAGGAGGACTAACTACATACATAGGATGGCATGGGAGAGTCACATGGGTGAGCAGTTACATGGCCAGTGCCCCTCCCTCCATGTTCATCCTTAGCTATTAACCCTACTGAATATTGCTGCGATTTTGGTGTGACCTTCCATCACAAAGGCAGATTTGCCTGGATGGCAAGGAACAGGGAAGTACCCAAAGGGACTGTCTGTGACTTCATGTTAAGGCTGTTATACTGTTAAAGAATTCACACTTGATACTTAGCTAGTGAAATCTAGGTGTAGATCACACAATCAATTTGGGCTTTGCACCTTGGTTTGTAATAGTCTGCCCTTATAACAATCACTCATGGTCTTGGGTCACTGCAGACAGCTTGATGAACACATACAAATATGACAGGCCTATCGGCACATAGCTCTGACACATCTTTAGGTACCATGAATATAGGTATATTAGGTAAATAATTTAACCAAAGCTGTAGGCTGCGGCCTATCATCTGCAGCCTGTAAGATTTCTGCTTATCCATATTAGGCTTCCAATTTAAGATTAACATGCATGGATGATCTAAGATTGATCAAATAAGGCCAAAAGATTACTGTACAGTACAATAGGTGATATTATGGAAAAATATGTCACAATGTACCCCTCAGAATTGCAAGACACCTGATTGTATGATGGAAATTTCTATTCTAACTGCAGTTTACCATGGGCAGATAGGCTAGCATAAATGCTAATAAGATGCTAATTAAAAAGGAAACTAAGAAAAAAAATAAGAAGAGTGGGTGGGGCACACCATCTCTAATGGGATGTGGACATATAGGTAAGGAAAAGGAGGTATGAAACCTTCATGCATATGCGTAAGGTGTTAGGTGTGGCCAGACCAACAAGATCAGGTGAGTGCTAACAGGGAGTTTAGAGAGCGAGTTATCCAGCTAAAGGAGAAGCAGATACAGGACTCTTGAGGGAAGTGTGTGTTGTTATTGGGGCTTTCTTACTGTGTTCTGAGCTTGTGTTTGTGAGTGAGGGTTGGTGTGTGGTGGTTATTTTCTTCTTCTGTGTTTTTGAGTGAGGCTTTAGAGAGGGAGTTCGCCCAAGTAGAGGAGAAGCAGATGCAGGACTCTTGAGGGAAGTGTGTGTTGTGTTTAGGGCTTTCTTGCTGTGTGCTGAGCTTGTGTTTGTGAGAGAGGGTTGGTGTGTGTTCTTTTTTTGTTTTGTTTGTTTTTTCCCCTGTGTTTGTGAGTGAGGCTTTTTTTTTCACTTCCCCTTTGCCCTCTCCCTCCCCCTCATGGAATGTGTGCTGTGATTGGCAGGTGGAAGCTGTTGGCTTCTAATTAAAGTTTGAATTCTAGAAGCCTCTGCTGATTGGCTGAGCCTTGGTAGGGGGAGGGATTTTCAGGCACGCCAGGGCTTTATAAGGCAGTGGCCAAGCGACCAAAGAACTTGCAAACAGGTGAGTGCTAACAGGGAGTTTAGAGAGGGACTTGGAAAGGGGAGAGGGAAGGGGGCGAGGTTCTCTTGCCTTTCTTTTTAAATCCCTTCTCCAGGACAGCAGTGATGGATGGTGATAGGTCTGCTGTTGTTACCTGCACAGCGTGTGCCATGTTTGTCTTCCTCCCGGAAGAAAGAACGGATTTCATCTGCACAAAGTGCAAGCTGGTCAACATTTTGGAAGAAAAAATTAGAGGACTGGAGGCCCAAGTGTCGACCCTACACTCGATCAGACAGGATGAAGACTTCCTCGATAGAAGGCAGCATTTAATCCTTCAAGCACGGCAGGCGGAGGAGCCAGAGAGGGCAGTATGTGACCAGGAAGAGAACTGGCAGCATGTAACTTCTAGAAGTGGGAAAAGGCCAGCATGGGAATCCCACAATGCTATAGAGGTAAGTAATCACTTTCAGGGTCTCTCCACAGTGCTGAATGCTTTAGAAGGGACCTCAGAAGGAAGAAACCGGAAGAGAACACCATCTACTGGAAGGCATGGGATGTGTAGTCCTAGGGATGGGGGTTCCATGGCCACCACCCTCAAAAGAAAACAACGGGTGGTGATGGTTGAGGACTCCCTCCTAAGAGGGACTTAGCCATCCATCTGCCATCTGGACCTGGAATCTCGAGAGGTGTGCTGCTTACCAGGAGCTCGAATTCAGGATGTGACTGAGAGGCTTATCAAACTGATCAAACCTTCGGATCGCTACCCCTTCCTGCTTCTCCTCGTGGGAACTAACAATATGGCCAAGAATGAACTTAAGCGGGTTACTGTGGACTATGTGGTGCTGGGAAAAAAGATCCAAGAATTCGGAGTGCAAGTGGTGTTCTCGTCCATTCTCCCTGTTGAAGGGAAAGGACTGGGCAGGGATCGTCGAATTGAGGACATAAATGCATGCTTGCTCAGGTGGTGTCGCAGAGAGGATTTGGTTTCTTTGACCATGGGACTCTGTTCCGGGCACAAGGATTATTCGGAAAGATGGGATCCACCTAAGAGAGAAAGGAGCATCTTTGCAGGCAGACTTGCAAACCTAGTGAGGAGGGCTTTAAGCTAGGTTCATCGGGAGATGGTGACCAAAACCATGAGGGGAGTGGGAAAGTCGGATACCGGGAAGAAATGCAGAGAAGAACAAGCAAGAAAGGAGGATCCCTGATTCGAATGGAGAAGATAGGGCAATTAACTGGTTACCTGAGGACTGTGTCTACACTGTACCCCTTTTCCGGAAAAGGGATGCAGACTGGACACTTTGGAATAGCAAAATCCGCGGGGGATTTAAATATCCCCCGCGGTATTTGCATTAACATGGCTGCCGCTTTTTTCCGGCTTGGGGATAAGCCGGAGAAAAGCGCCAGTCTAGACGTGATTCTCCGGAAAATAAACCCTTTTCCGGAGGATCTTTTATTCCTACTTTTATTCCTACTTTCAAGTACATTCCACGAGGAGTACAGCTAGTTCAGATTAGGAAGCCTAATCCGAACTAGCTACTCCGTGCTGCGTGTAGCCACGCGGCACGGGGTTCGAACTGCCGGCATTTAAAAATGGTGCCGGCCGGCTTCATGCAAATGAAGCCCGGGAAATGCAAATCCCGGGCTTCATTTGCAAGTGCGGTATGCCTACATTACCCTCCTAGTTCGAATTAGGAGGGTAGTGTAGACATACCCTCAGAGACCTGATGGGCAGAATCCCCTGAGATGCTAACATGAAGGCGAAAGGAGTCCAGGACAGCTGGCAGTATTTTAAAGAAGCCTTATTGAAGGCACAGAAAGAAATCATCCCGACACCTAGCAAGAGAGGCAAACATGGTAGGAGACTGGATTGGCTTACAGGGGAAATCCTTGGTAAACTTAAGCACAAAAAGGAAGCTTACAAAAAGTGGAAACTTGGACAAATGACCAGGGAGGGGTTTAAATGTATAGCTCAAGAATGCCAGGGGGTTATCAGGAAGGTGAAAGTGCAAATGGAATTGCGACTGGCAAAGGATGTGAAGGATTCCAAGAAAGGTTTCTACAGGCATGTTAACAAGAAGAAGGTGATCAGAGAAGGTGTGCGGCCCCTACTGGATGAAGGAGGTAACCTTGTGATAGATGATGCGAGGAAAGCTGAAGTGCTCAATGCTTTCTTTGCTTCTGCATTCACGGACAAGGTGGGCTCCTGGACTAATGAGCTAAGTGACGCAAGATGGGATGAAGATGGACAACCGTTGGTGGGTAAAGAGCAGGTTAGGAACTATTTAGAAAAGCTAACCGTACACAAATCCATGGGTCTGGACTTAATGCATCCAAGGATACTGAGGGAGTTGGCAAATGTCATTGAGGAGCCTTTGGCCATTATTTTTGAAAAGTCATGGAGACCAGGAGAAATCCCGGATGACTGGAAAAGGGAAAATGTAGTGCCCATCTTCAAAAAAGGGAAGAAGGACAATCCAGGGAACTATAGGCCAGTCAGTCTTACCTCGGTTCCTGGAAAAATCATTGAAGGGATCCTTAAGGAATCCATTTTGAGGCACTTGGAAGAGAGGAAAGTGATTAGGAATAGTCAGCATGGATTCACAAAGGGCAAGTCGTGCCTGACCAATCTGATTAGCTTTTTATGATGAGGTAACTGCTCTGTGGATGTGGGAAAGTCAGTGGATGTGATATACCTTGACTTTAGCAAGGATTTTGATATGGTCTCCCACAATATTCCTGCCAGCAAGTTAAGGGAATGTGGATTGGATAAATGGACGGTAAGATGGATAGAAAGATGGCTAGAAGGCCGGACCCAGCAGATAGCGATCAACGGCTCGATGTCAGGATGGTGGTCGGTTTCTAGCGGAGTGCCCCAAGATTCGGTTCTAGGACCGGTTTTGTTCAATATCTTTATTAATGACCTGGATGAGGGGATGGATTGCACCCTCAGCAAGTTTGCGGATGACACTAAGCTAGGGGGAGAGGGCAGAGATAGGGTCCAGAGTGATTTAGACAAATTGGAGGATTGGGCCACAAGAAATCTGATGAGGTTCAACAAGGACAAGTGTAGAGTCCTGCACTTGGGATGGAAGAATCCCAAGCATAGTTACAATCTGGGGACCAACTACTAAGTAGTAGTTCTGCAGAAAAGGACCTGGGGGTTACAGTGGATGAGAAGCTGGATATGAGTCAACAGTGTGCCCTTGTAGCCAAGAAGGCTAATGGCATATTAGGTTGCATTAAGAGGAGCATTTCCAGCAGATCCAGAGATGTCTTTATTCCCCTTTATTCGGCTTTGGTGAGGCCACATCTGTAGTATTGTGTCCAGTTCTGGGCCCCCCACTACAAAAAGGATGTGGACGCATTGGAGAGGGTCCAGCTGTGGGCAACTAAAATGATTAGGGGTTAGGAGCATATGACTTATGAGGAGAGGCTGAGGGAGTTGGGTCTATTTAGTCTGCAGAAGCGAAGAGTGAGGGGGGATTTGATAGCAACCTTCAACTTCCTGAAGGGAGGTTCCAAAGAGGATGGAGAGAGGCTGTTCTCACTAGTGGCAGATGGCAGAACAAGGAGCAATGGTCTCAAGTTGTGGTCGGAGAGGTCCAGGTTGGATATTAGGCAAACTATTTCACTAGGAGGGTAGTGAAGCACTGGAATGGATTACCTAAGGAAGTAGTGGAATCTCCATCCCTAGAGGTGTTTAAGTCTCGTCTTGACAAAGCCCTGGCCAGGTTGATTTAGTTGGGATTGGTCCTGCCTAGAGCAGGGGGCTGGACTCAATGACCTCCTGAGGTCTCTTCCAGCTCTATGGTTCTATGATTCTAAGATAAAAGACATTCCCTGGTTGTGCTGAAGTGGGAAGACTGCCAGTGAGGACCTCATTGGGAAGACACAGCAGAAACCAGTGCTGTATCAATAACAACCTATTGAGAGATCTACCTGAGTCTGTAATACCTTTCGGGCATGTGAGTATGAATATGGCATGAATACAGTATTGGCTATGGCTTGGGCTCTCTCAGGTTGTGTAGATGTGTTTGTGAATGTGCCTATATTACAAACAAGATTTTTCACTTGTAATTGTGGTCACTGCGTTCATTCTGCATGTACTCTTAACTATCCCAGTCTAAAAGAATCAGAAAAGATAATTTTCATCCTATTGATCTAAAAATGAGAGCACCACAGGCACTTAGTTCCCTCCCCACAGGCACTACACTTTAACACAGGACTATCAATCCAATTGAAAAGAGAAGCTAAATGTTTATAAGCTGTTTACTGCTTTTAATATGTTTTCTCTGTGATGCTTTTGTTCCAAATAAAAAGTACTTTGTTTTACAAACATGTCTGGCCTCTGGTTTACTCCTTTAATGCCTTCAATCAGACTTGCTGAGTTAAGCTAATCACAGTGAATTGCGGAAGCCTATGGCGTGGAGGCAGGGGATTATGAGCTCCCATGCCAAGACAGGTAACAGCTAGAGACTTGAAACCTGGGTGCCCCTAATCAGGCCCAAAGCTGGCATCAGCTGAAGTTAGGGAGGATAGGGCATCAGGTTTGGAAGAGAAGTTAACTCAGGGAGTATGTTAAAATGACAGGCCCTTTCCCCAAGCGTTTATAGTCTATTATATAGCAAAAGACAACAGGAGGACAAAACAATTGAAGGAAGAGGGGCAGGAACAGGGAAACATGAAAAAAAACTATTTTCTAAGCTCTTAAGAATGTAACACTGGAAAATGGCATTTGATGCAGGAAAACAATAGAACTGTGTAATAACAATAGATCTGCTATTCAATTCAGTTGAAAAAGACAATGGTTATATGGACAGCCTATGATTTATGGAGCATACTGCTGGCTCTTCGTGGCCTATATGCTATTCAGATTAAAACTTAACTCTTGAAACTAGTATCCTGCAGACATATTTGAATAGATACTAAAATATCCAATCACTTGTTGTCACGCATGGGAGTTTGTAGAAGTGAATGGGGAAGGCAAGGAGCCCCTGATAGTGCACTGAGCTCAACTTACAGAATGTACAAGCCACAGTCTCATTTTCTATGTTCATATATAGACATTATGACCATCCACACAGAAAGAGTATGTCTGCACTACAGGACAAGGTCGAGTTAAGATACACAACTGAAGCTGAAGTAGCTTAACCTGAGTTTTGTCCACACTGCAGGAAGTCGAAGGGAGAAAACTCTTTTTTTTCGACTTCCCTTACTCCTCATGGAAGCAGGACTACCAACATCAACTGGAGCACCCCTCTCTGTCTGAATTAACTGTCTTAATTAGACCCACTAATTTTAACCCAGGAAGATCGACAGCATCCACTTTAATCTTCTCTGTAGTGTAGACATACCCAAAGGGATTATGTTAGAAGTACAACACAAATAACACCCTTTCTTTGATTAAAAAAATAAAACATAAATAACCACAGGATATCAGTGAAGACACAATACCCAATATATCCAGTAAAGATACAGTGATTCTTTTACAACGATGCTACTCATACAAGTGAGATATTGCAGATTCAGTCAAGACAAAAACAGATATAGATCACTTCTGCTTTTAAAAATTTCAGGCTAGTCCTGAGCTAGTATAAATTGGCATAGCTCAATTGCTTTCAATAGAGTTACTACAATATATAGCAGATGAGGATTTGGCCTTACAAATTTTCTTTCTTTAATTTTCAAATTATGTCAGACAATATTTCTGAATTGCACTGACATAACAGTGCCAGAAATTAAATCTATTAGCAATGCTTAGATATTTCCAATGGTTATCCCTTAAACTGCTTTAGCAAAACATGATAACCCTAACCAACAGGCATTCTCTAAAGATAAGAGTGCAAATATGTCTCCTTGCTCATTCCAGCTATAGTGCTTGAAGTAGGCATTCAGTGAAACTGGCATAAAACATTTAACGCTTCACTGCATGACCTAGACTTTCTAGATGTGAAAGACCAGTGCCACCCTCTGGTGCTCTAAGTCTTGAATCTTCCTTTCCCATCTGAAAGGATTCCTAGTCTGGCCAATTCAGTAGAGGAGCAAAAAGGGAGAACTATAAACAGGTCTGAAAATCAAAGCAAAAAGCTTTAAAAAAATCTTCAATACAGCAATTACAAAATGAATGCGGTATGGAAAAACATGATAATGCAACACAGATATTGGAAACTCAGAGGGATTAAAGGAGTAAAATTAGCAAGTGAGATATTGTCAGTGGGAAGAGAAAATTTTTGCAAAAATACACACAGTAATTCAGACATATTATGTAAACGTAGTGTTCTTGAGTTATTGTTCATTTTTTAAAACTAACTTTCACTATGGCGCAGAGAAGTACCACATTATCTAAACAAGTTATTAACTTTTTATGAGAAGCCCTGTACCACTAGAAATATTTTATATGTTTATTCATTTTATTTCTGTAGAGTAATGAACATATAAATAATTCACAAACTATATAGCAGAAATAGGATCTTATTTAGGAACTCGCTAAAAACTTGGTTACCGGACATATAGGTTTTCCCAGACACAGTCTCTGTTTTTGAGCTTCCTTTCTTGGTCCAGGCAGATTTTTGAAATATTAGGAAATACCCAGGATTTTTGAAGAGCAGACGAGCTGCAGCTTAAAGAGAGTCCTGAATGAGTCTTCCCCTGCATCCATAACTCATTGCTCTATGCCTTTGCAAGCCACTGCTGCCAGCTCCCACCTACACAGGCCCCGATTCCCAGCCTTGGGGTGGATGCCCCATAGGGAGGCACTGAATGACAGCTGTTGCAGCATCCTGGGCTTCTGCCAACTACCCAGCCACCATGACACAGAGCAACACTGCTCCCCCGCTCAAGTGAGTATCTCTGCCACAGGTACCACCTCCCAAACCCCCAACTGTATACACCCACCTCTGCATCCCCCTTCCCTGTCCCCTCTGGCAGTGTCCTCTTTTTGAGAGTATGATCACACTACCTAAAATCCAAATTGACTTCTTGATTTTAAGTGGCTGATGTGTGTATTATCCATTTTCTAATTTTAGGAGTGGACATTGGGGGATAAAATAGCTATATCACTGTTATCAAGTGTGTGGAACATCCTGGCAATGTAAATTAATGCCACAGATCCCACAATGGGTTCTTGACTTTGGAAATACACCATAACTGTGTTTTGACGGGTGATCATATCAGTATTATTTATTTGTATTACCAAATACAAATACATGCCAAGAGCCTTAATCATGAGCCAAGATCACACTGTACTAAGCACTGCACAATCTCAGAACAAAAAGATGGACCCTGCCCCCAAAGAGCTTATAATGTAAATATGAGACAAGACACTAAAAATGCCTACAGCCAGATAGTCAGGAAAGTACAAGGAAACAACAAGAATTTCAGCAAGCATGATAGTAAAAGGGCATTGACATTGTCAACGTCCTCATAGGCATCGAGGCAAAGAAGAAGGATTTGAAAGAAGATAAGGCAGTTTTGCAGAGGCTTATGGAGAGGTCTCCCCAAATGTCAGGGAGGTAGCAAGAAAGCATGAAGGTACTTGTTTGAAAAAGTAACAGATGGGCAATCGAGGCTGCACACATGGGCCCGTCAGAAGCAGAAGTTGGCAGGTGATAGGTGATGAAAGGGCTTGAAAGTAAAGACAAGCACCTTTCTGTTTGATGTGACAGAGAATGGGAAGCCACTGGCAGGACATAAAGAAAGGGATGCAGGGTCAGTGTGAAATCTACAAAAACAATTTTAACATAGAGAGGAGACAGGCCTGGAGTAGAGAGGTAGAGCTGAGTTTCATCAGCATAGAGATAGTTCAGGTTGAAACTCTGTGTTCCAAGACTCTCTGGACTGGAAACTTCCATGGTCTGGCAGTCACAGAGGTTACTGGTAGCTGGGAGTAAGTGGGGCAGCGGAGTTCACAGAGCAGCAGAGCCTGCAACTGGCCAGGCTAGGAAGCCCACAGAGTGGAAGGGGCAGCAGGACTTATAGCTGGTAAGGTCAGGAAGCTGGCAGGAGCTCCCAGGGCCACTGGAGCTCATGTGGCCTTGGAGCCCATGAATTCCCACAGTCAGGGAGCTGCGGATAGTGGTGCCAGGTAGCTAGGGAGAGGAGCCCAGCAGAGAGGCTGGCACCTCATTCACCCTCCCTTGACCTTCCTTGGTCCAGAAATTTCCCAGGAACTGGACCAAGGAGATCCAACCTGTAGCTGAATTTGTTTTTGTGGGTGAGATTATCCCAGACAGAAAATATGGAAGGAAAAGAGACAGGACCATGGACAGAGCCCACTGGAACCCCACACAGAGTACTTCTACACTGCGGGAGTCAAGTTAAGATACACAACTTCAGCTACATTAATTGTGCAGTTGAAATCAGAATAGCTTTACTCAGCTTTTGACCCTGTCTACACAGCAGAAAGTTGAAGAAAAAACAATCTTCCTGCCACTTCCCTTACTCCTTGGCTACGTCTAGACTGGCATGATTTTCTGGAAATGCTTTTAACGGAAAAGTTTTCCGTTAAAAGCATTTTTGGAAAAGAGCATCTAGATTGGCACAGACGCTTTTCCGCAAAAGCACTTTTGCGGAAAAGCATCCGTGCCAATCTAGACACACTTTTGCGCAAAAAAGCCCCGATTCTTTCAAGTAGGAATAAGAAATCCTCCGGAAAAGGGCTTATTTTCCGGAGAATCACGTCGAGACTGGCGCTTTTCTCTGGCTTATCTCCAAGCCGGAAAAAAGCGGCAGCCATGTAAATGCAAATGCCGCGGGGGATATTTAAATCCCCCGTGGATTTGCAATTCCGAAGTGTCTAATCTGCATCCCTTTTCCGGAAAAGGGGTGCAGTGTAGACACAGCCTATGTGTTTGACATAATATTTTATTTAAAAATGAACCCTGGCCAATAAGCCCCTAGTTGGGGCCAAGCCCCCATCTGGCTGCAGCATCATAACACTCCTTCCCCCTGCCCCGAAATGCACATCTGAGCCTATCATACACTGAACATCTCACACCCCCAAACTCCTGCACCCCCACATCCCCAGTCTTGTACCACAAAACTCCTACGCCATCCACAAACCACAAATCTGTTTCAAGAGCCCATCATACTCCCAACCACCTTGCCCTGAGCCATTCACACACCCCAACCCAAACTCCTGCAGTCTCACATCCACAAGCCTGCGGCTTGCTCAGCACCCCAACTCTCCACCTGACCAACACTCTCCAGCCTGGAGTCCTCTTCCTGAGCCAGCATCACCTTCTCTTTTTCTTCCTGCACCCAAATTACCTCCCAGAGCTTGCACCTCTCACATATTTCCACACCCAAATCCCTCATTCCTACCCTCATTCATACCCTCAATCCAGTGAGAGTGAGTAAGCACAGTAAAGGATGGAGAGGAAGGGAACAGAGAGGGGAACACGTTTTGTTGGTGACATGTGAAGCAGTGTCCAATATTTTCTTTTTAATTTGCAGCATATGATACAGGCAGTCCCCGACTTACGTGGATCCGACTTACGTCGGATCCCTAGATACGAACGGGGTGAGGCAACTCCCGCACATGCGCAGCAGCATTCCCGGGGCTCGCTCACCTGGGTCCTAGGATCCTCCTCCTCCTCGGGCCGGCTCCGACTGGGGTCCCGCAGAGCTGCTGGGCAGAGGAAAAGTGCCTCCCCACGCCCGCTGCCCCCTCCACCCCCCTGCCAGCAACAGGCTGCCCCCTCCCCTGAGCAACAGGCTGCCGAACAGACAAAAGCAGCCTCTCTGCCCCTCCTCCCCTCTATACATGCCGGGCTCCCGGAGCGCAGCAGTGTCCCCGGGGCTCGCTCACCTGGGTCCTAGAATCCACCTCCTCCTCCTCTTCGGCCGGCTCCAACTGGCCTCTGCCTGCAGCAGCTGGCCACAGGGACAGGGATCCCACAGAGCTGCCGGGCAGAGGAAAAGTGCCTCCCCACGCCCGCTCCCCCCCCCGCGGCCTGGCATCCTGCACGCCTCCCCCCTCCCCCCCTGCCAGCAACAGGCTGCCCCCTCCCCTGAGCAACAGGCTGCCGAACAGCAGACAAAAGCAGCCTCTCCGCCCCTCCTCCCCCTATACATGCTGGGCTCCCTGGGCAAACAAAGACTCCACCAAAACAAACAAAGTGCTGGCCTCATTGTGTTAGCAAAAAAAGGACCCTCCTCCTAGAACCCTGGGTGGTGTGTGGAAATAAAGCTATTAGCTCAAAGCATGGTGCAGAGCTGTTTGGTATTTGATGAGTTACTCCTTTAGTCCTGAGTTTGTCACAGGGATAGAAATAGATGTGAAATCTTCTGAACAGGGGAACAGACAGCAAAACAAACATTAGAGGGGAGTTAACCTTTCCCTATGCTATCCAAAACTAAAAAAAATGTTTGGCTAGAGTTTCCCCTACAATATGTACCAGTTCCGACTTACATACAAATTCAACTTAAGAACAAACCTACAGTCCCTATCTTGTACGTAACCCGGGGACTGCCTGTATTTCTCTTTCAATATGGAAGGAAAATGTAAAAGTAAGTGCAAATATGAAGACAAACACAGAAGATTCTTACCAGACTGGGAAAGTTCTTATTTTTTCATTGAACGCAATGGCAAACCACTCTGTCTGATATGCCAGACTTCGTTAGCACATTTCAAGTGTTCAAATCTCCAGCGCCATTTCACAACACACCATGCTAACATCGATCGGGAATTTCCAAAAAGTACTGAACTACGCACTCACAAACTAAACACTTTGAAAAATCAAATAGAAAATCAGAGTGGAATGTTCTGTACATTTTCCAAACATTCTCAGACAGTTACACTTGCCTCATGTCAAGTCGCTTGGAACATTGCCCATGCCAAAAAACCTTACAATGAAGGCGAATTTGTTAAAAAATGCCTTTTAGATGTTGTTTCCATCTCGTCTCCAGAAAATGAGAATCTGAAAAGAATAGAGTCAGACCTTCAACTCTCATGCCACACAATGGAACACAGACTGACTGACATAAATCTGGCAATTGAATCACTTTTGTATCCAGATCTTCAGAAATGCGAGTACCTCAGTATCACACTGGACAAGTCTTGTGATGTACAGGACAAACCTCAATTGGCAATATTTGTACAGACTGTGTCAGAGGATTGTGTAATCAATTAAGAACTACTGGATATCACACCATTAAAAGACAGAACCCATGGCATTGATGTGAAAGAAACACTGATGGAAGTGTTTGCAAAAGCAGATCTGCCTTTACAGAAACTTGTAGCAATAGCAACGGATGGGGCACTATCTATGATCAAATCTGTGAATGGACTTGTGGGACTATGTAGAGCTGACGACAGGTTCCCTGAGTTCTAGACATTTCACTGCATCCTCCATCGGGAACAACTGGGGTATGTCTAGACTACATCCCTCTGTCGCCAGAGGGATGTAAATTAGACATACCGACATTGCAAATGAAGCAGGGATTTAAATCTCCTGCGCTTCATTTGAATAAAAATGGCCACCTCGTTTTGCCGAGTCAGATGTTTGTCAGCAAAAAACAGCTGTCAAGATGGGGATTGAGTGACAAAGAAAGACTCTGTTGGCCGATCCCTTATGCCTCGTAAAACGAGGTTTACAGGATCGGCCGACAAAGGCTTTCTTTGTTGCCTGATCCCCATCTTGACAGCCGCTTTTTGCCGACAAACTGCTGATTTGGCAAAATGCAGCGGCCATTTTTATTCAAATGAAGCATGGGAGATTTAAATCCTCTCTTCATTTGCAATGTCGATATGTCTAATTTATATCTCTCTTGCGACAGAGGAATGTAGTCTAGCTATACCCCTGGTGTCTAAAAGCCTAAAATTTAGACCACGTAATGAAACCTGTGCTAGAAATTGTCAATTATATTCACACGCATGTTCTTAAACAAAGACAATTCAAGAATTTCATTGCTGAGCTTGACTAAGACCTGCCATTGCACTGTACTGTAAGGTGGCTTTCAAAAGGCAAAGTGCTGCTTCATTTTTTTTAACTTTTGGAGGTTGTGAAAGTGTTCATCAAAGAGAAACATAAGGGGTGCGTCTAGACTGGCAAGATTTTGTGCAAAAGTGGCCACTTTTGTGCAAAAACTTGCTGTCTGTCTACACTGGCCACTAGAATTTGCGCAAGAACACTGACTTTCTAATGTACAAAATCAGTGCTTCTTGCGCAAATACTTTGATGCTCCTGCTCAGGCATAAGCCCTCTTGCACAAGAATACTTGTGCAAGAGGGCCAGTGTTGACAGGAATGTCAATTTCTTGCGCAAGAAAGCCCGATGGCTAAAATGGCTATCGGAGCTTTCTTGCGCAAGAGAGCGTCTATACTGGACATGGATGCTTTTGCGCAAAAGCAAATCTTTTGCGCAAAGGCACATGCCAGTATAGACGCTCTCTTGCACAAATACTTTTAACGGAAAAACTTTTCTGTTAAAATTATTTGCGCAAAATCATGCCAGTCTAGATGCAGCCAAGGAGTATCCCCAGCTCTCAGATCCACATTGGGTTTTAGATTTGGCATTTGTGGTGGACATGCTGAATCATCTGGATAGACTCAACCTGGACCTAAAAGGAAAATTGAAGATGCTGCCTGACCTGGTCCAAAGTGTATTTGCATTTATCAACAAACTCATGCTGTTCAAGGCACAACTTCAAATGGGGGAACTGACACATTTTCCCTCATTGGTAAAGAGAGGTCAACAAGCAGCTGAAGCCTTGAAAGAAAGCACAGCACAGTATGCAACATTTGTCGAAAAACTTCAGGATAGTTTCGTGGAAAGATTCCATGATCTACAATTGAAAAGGCCACAGATTACATTCCTGGTCAACCCTTTCACTGCGGAGGCTCACTGTTGGAAAGCCTCATTAGTCACAGATGAAGCAGCTTCTCAGATTGAGATGATTGAACTGTAAGAAGATGATAGATTGAAGTCATTGGTAAAGGAAAGCACACTTGAGTTCTGGAGAACTGTACCAATGGAAAAATACCCTAATATTAAACATGCTGCACTCAGACTACTGTGATGTGTTTGGATCAACGTACCTTTGTGAGTCAGTTTTTTCTACATTGAAACAAGTGAAATCAAAGCATCGAGATATTCTAACTGACACACACGAGGGAATTAATTTGAGTGGCCTCAACCAAATACAAGCCCGATTTGAAGAAGATTGTTGAAAACAAGGATTGCCAAAATCCTATGGAGTCAAAAACTGTAACTGTAATTTCTATTGCTATATCTTGTGCATTAAATATGTCAATATATCCAGTAAATATAGATTGAAACAAGTAAGTGGCTTCCTGTGGCTCTGCGTGTGGTAGGTGTTTTGATTTTTTGTTTTTTGTTTTTGGATTTTTTTTTTCTTCTCAACAACTTTGTCCCCAGCTCTTCACGCTGCCTCCACTGTTATTGTGGCTCTTTGTCTGGAATGGGTTGGCCACCCCTGTTCTATGGTAACAGAAACCTATTATCTCTGACTTATATTTGAAATTATGCAAGAGGGTGTCCTTGCTCTTCGTTAGTCAGCTCCACAGTTTCTACTCTTTCTTTCTTCCATGTCTTTTCCATCCAATCTTTGGTGGCTTTGATCTGTTTCTTTTCTAGTGAGGACCAAGGTCACCAAACAGCTTTATCATATAAAATTACCAACTTTCTTCACTGGCATGGCTACAGGAAGGAATGCTAATTTTTAAAAGATATAAGAATGGAAATGATGACTGTGTGTATTATGCAATGTTACAGTATGTTGGTTAGCTAAGTCTGCAAAGAATCCCATTAGTAGTCAAATAGTATGTAAAATAGATTAAAATACAACTTTAGGCACTTTAAAATTCAAAGCACTGATTTGTTCTCTTTTCCATCTCCCCTTAATCTGATAAAAAATCACACAAGCTGCAGCCTTTGGCATGACATATGGCTATTTCTGTATATAAACTGCTCTTGTCTTAGCAGATGCACCTACCGTGGGATTACTAACTATTGGTTTCTAATGTTATCAATCCATAGACCCTCCTTGGAAGTGGATGTTTTGTAATTCAGGCTCCACAATCACAATTTTGGGTCTAAGCTAAATTGTTACTGTATCTCAGCATGATTTGTCAATTTCGTTTATCAGTGTGGGTTTATCAGTGTGGCCAAATACTGTCCAGGTTTACAAATTATTCAGGTGTCTATTACATATATGTAAGTATTAACACCTGAATATTACATTATCTGTAACAGAATGGATGCTTGTAACATTTGGTTAACTGCAAAAACGTTCTGGTGCCAGACCCCAAGGCTGTGTCTACACTGGCCACTTGCTTTTCCGGAAAAGCAATGACGATCTAATGTAAAATCGTCGTTGTTTTTCCGGAAAAACTATGCTGCTCCCTTTCGGGCAAAAGTCCTTTTCCAGAAAAACTGTTCCGGAAAAGGACCAGTGTAGACAGCACAGTAGTCTTTTCTGCAAAAAAGCCCAGATCGCGAAAATGACAATCGGGGCTTTTTTGCGGAAAAGCGCGTCTACATTGGCCACGGACGCTTTTCCGTAAAAAGTGCTTTTCTGGAAAAGCATCCTGCCAATGTAGACGCGCTTTTTCCGGAAATACTTATAACAGAAAACTGTTCCGTTTTAAGCATTTCCGGAAAAGGGTGCCAGTGTAGACGTAGCCCTTGAGATTACACACTGAGGGAGAAAAACCTAAACTAACTTTTAAAAATATGTAACTAAAAACAACCACAGCAAATCAACATTCCTAACACATTGGTATGAGCAGTCATCTCTCTGTCCACCCTCCAGAACATAGCCCATGTTATTCAGGCATACACAAGGGCTCAGGACTGTTTTCCCTTAGGAAAATATCCCAGGTATGAGAGACAGATGTGTCACAATGGGATTATTTGTTGTCTCTGAGCAGCAGCATTTTATATGCCAGCCATCAATTTGTTGTTGCTCTCTGATGGCAGGTCCCAAACCATTTCTATAGTGCAACAAGCATACCAAATTACACTCGGTAACAAACAGGAAGAGCACTAGTATAAAGCGCTCGTAGCTCTTTATCACACATCTGAAGATTCCTGATGCTTTTCAGTGGTAATCCCAAACATAGTGCATTGCCTTAATTCCTCTTGGAGATTATAAAGGCATTGCTCATGGTGGGTAAGGAACTGTTGTAGTCCACATGTCACACCCATCATCTGAGAATCCAAAGGCAGGCAAGTAGTATAACTGCATGTCATACTTGAACCTTCAGTGGAAGCCTCACTCCCCACCTCCATTTCTCCAAATGCTTCTCCCTACCTGTCAGTCTTCCTTTTATCGTATCTGGATAGAGCCTGAATCTGATAACACTGTTGCTCCTTCTAACACCATTGTCACTCCTCTGAGTTTCATCCCCACTCCTCCTCTTCTGGCAGAAGAAGAGTCTAGAACCCACCCATTTATGTCTGAAAATGATCATGAGATGCCAGCTCCACTGTGGTTAAGGTTGCCACTTACCCTTACCTCTTATGAGCTCTGCTCAAAACTTGCATTAGGTTAGAACAACCAATGAAATGTGTGGACTCATCGCATATCACTATTCCCATTTGTCCCAGTCACCTTGCCCTCGCACAACCTGGAGTGACCAAGGTGGGCTCTGCTCAAGTACGGAATAAGAGTGAGTCCCTCATCAGCTCACAGTCTGTTCTCTTGGCCACTGGAGGAAAGCTTGTATAGGAGCTGCTGACATTGCTGCCAGCTCTGGTCATCGCTATCATTTCCTTGTGTTGATAAACAATAAGTTCACCAGCAACATTTTAAGAGAGAGAAATGCTTCATTGTGGTAACAATTCTCTCTCAGTGTGTTGACCAGGCAGAACATTTGTAGAGTGTAGATAATTGAGTGCCTTCACAACAACCTCATTTCTCAGCAAAAAAGCCTTAGGCCTTGCCTATACTAACCCACATGGTTGACCTAATCTACGTCACTCCAGCTACGCAAATGGCATAGCTGCAGTCAACATACTTGCAATAGAATTTTGTGTGCAGTGAGGTCAGAGGAGACTGCTCTCCCATCGACACTGCTATGCTTCTTCTCCTGAGAGCACTCAGGGATGGATTTACAGTATCCAACCAGTTGAGAGTAACAGACAGCTGGTTGATCGATTGCAGCAGTGTCCGTTCCTGGCGCAGTGGAGACAAGCATCTAGATTTGAGCAGATCAAAACAAATTTCACAAGTGTTTATCAATCTGATGGTGAATTGGGAATACTGAGCAAACTCTATGTGCTTAGCTTCTAAATTAGAAATTGAGCTATTTCCCTGCAACTTTCTAAGTGCTGGAGTAACTGCTCTTACAACAGTTTTGTCATTTAAAGGAAAATATACACACAATAAAGCCCCGTTGTGCCCAGACCTTAAGGTGGTGCAAGCAGAAGAATCATAGAATCATAAAACACTAGAACTGGAAGGGACCTTGAGAAGTCATTGAATCCAGTCCCCTGCCCTCTCATCAGGACTCACAACCATCTCTAGACCATTCCTGACAGGTGTCTGTCTCACCTGCTCTGAAATATCTCCAGAGATGCAGATTTCACAACCTCCCTAGGCAACTTATTCCAGTGTTTAACCACGCTGATCACACCAACCTAAACCTCCCTTGCTGCAGTTTAAGGACAACTGGACCTGGTGTTATTTTGCTCACAGAGTGCAAGCATCTAGTGAGGTTTTAGCCTTGTCAATGTGGAAGGAAATTACCCAATTCCCCCCACTGCCACCACAAGAAGCCAGCAGAGCTAGAGCTGCCCACATGTGCAGATATGGTGAATGCTGCACGCTTGGAAAGCTTAGCAGACATGTTGCTCTAAGTCGAATACAGTGCTCCTTGAATGATATCTCAGCAAATCTTTCCGCTAACTTGGACTGGGGTTCTGGTTCTAACAAAACTGGAAACCAGATGATACAAAAAAAATGTGCTGGTTTTGGTAATGAGATAGAAATGGCACTTGTTCAGCTGTGAAGCATGGCTTTTCCATGCAAATCAAATCCTCTTCTGCAGTGATGAATTAATAAGAAAAATAAGACAAAAGGAATGAGTATGAGTTTGCTCAGATTCCACTTGTCCCTATACTCACTTGGTTTTTGTTGCAGATGGCCTCAGCTTAGCTGTCAAATACACTCCTCCCCTCAAGCACCCCGTAGCATGTACAGTCTTCCCCTTGTGTTCCAAAGGAGTGGGGAGACAATTTCAGTCCAACTCTTCACTTCTAATGTAATCATATTGTTGGGCTCTTGCAGTGAGAATAACAATGTGTGTCAATCAAATTTACCTGCATCTGCACTCTTCACAACCTTATCTGAGGGTTTGGTTTTGGGGTTTGTTTGTTGTTTTTGCTCGTACAGCACTGACATTTTGTTGAATGATTAAATCCAATCAATCCTTTCTTTATATGACAGACTAAATATGTTGTCAGTATATCTTTATTTTCTATGATGAAGACAAATTAATGAACCTTTGCCACAAAACAGTGTTTGCTGTAGAATCTGGGCCTGCCATTTTACAAAGGAAAGACAACAATCAGTGATATAATTACTGGAAATAGTTATTTCTTAGCCAGAATTTCAAGAAAAAGAAGATTGTAGGGTGCTACTGGATTTACTAGGCAGAAGTAATTAATGGCACCTGCTCTAATTCTATGTGAATAATTTTGTTAAACATAAATTCATAACAATTTCAAACATGATCAGCATGCCATATTATTATGGGGTATATGCAGAGTGTAAGAGGGTAAGTAAATCTCTCCTCAGAAAAAGTCTGACAAACTTTGATGGTAGAATGCAAGTGTAGGAACAAGGCTCACCCACTTAAGATACAGGCCCACCTATCCCTCCAGCGTCTCCTGCCATGCTCAGACACTCTTTCCGGGGATCTGGGCCTGAGTTCAAGGGCTTGCCCAGCTCTGCCTACCTGGCACTCCTGCCAAGGTCCAGAGTTTGCGCCACTCTTCCCACCCAGTGCTCCAGCCACATTGCCTGGTTAGGGACAAGCCCCAGCTGCCCAACATGGCTCTCGGGGAGGAGCACCACGCAGGATGAATGGGTCAATGCTCTGCTGCCCGACCCCGCTCCCAGAGATAGTTAACATCCAGTAACCCCCATCTTGCTGCATAATATATTCTAGGGAATTCTGCCTCGTATCTCTTCCAAGCAGGCAGTTCTAGCACAATGTTTTGTCCTCCACGGCTCATATCCCCCATGGCATTCTGTTAGGAAAAGGTTTCCAATCAGATGAAATCAGATTAGACTTTTTCTGTTTGTTTATTGATTCGTCTTTCTTTGTTGCTCGTCACATAGTATCTCAGTGCCTATGACTGTAATAGTCTTTTGATGGGAAAAACCTGGAATAGTTCCGAAACTCTATGGAGCTTTTCCCACCTTGTGCTCTATCCTTTCCTATAACTGATTTCTTTTACATGCTTTTGGCTATCATGATTGCCAGGTAGGAAGTAGAAGGATTGTTAAATATCATGAAGAATGGTGGCCCATATGGAGGATCAGATGGCAAACCTTGGTCTTCTTATAAGTATCAGGTTTTTAAAATATTTTTTACTTTGAACCACTATTATACATGTAACTCTGCAATGCAAAGAAACAAAATGCAGTGTGCTATATGCATGCTGCTTACTTCAACTTCTTAATCCATTAATAAATAGTAGTATATATAGAATTACATGCTACCAGATTTTTAATGCACTCGAGCAACAAACAAACAAACAAATACATAAAATGAAACCTTGCAAAAAATGGCATTAGGGATGGGAGAAAAAATATTTAAATAGAGGGCATTCTAAAAGCTATCTAAAGCTAACGTGTAGGCAGTGGGGCTATTTCAGTGTACCAGAAGTATCCCGAAATATCAATTCCATGTCTTTAAATGCACCCGTTATTTCAAAATGTCTTTTTAAATTTTGGGCACACTATTCCAGCATCCCTGTAACGGTTAAAGGACTTGTCAGAATAGTGCTCTATTTCAAAATAAGATTGACATAAGATAAGCAACTTGAGTAGAGCAAATTGCATAGCTTATTTTGAGGTAAGAGTGCTGTGTAAATGTACCCTAAGTCTCTTGATTTTTGAAAAAATGAAATCTGATTTGTTAAACTAGGTTATTTAATTTTGGGGTTATTAAATATAAAATAACTAGCAGATATACCTGACATTGTTCAGATCTTTAACTGAAGTAATTTTTTGGTGGTTTTGGAAAATAAATGAAAAATGTACATGCTTTATTTGGATGATTGTATTTTTTGAAAATGAAGGAAAATGAAGGCTGGAGTGAGGGTAAGGAGAGTCACTTACAGCAGAGGGCTGGAAGGTGGGGGTCTCAAGGCAGGCCTGGTGGCATCAGGGCAGGGGGAAGGAAGTGGGGGACCTCATACGTAGGAGGTGCAGGACTCCAGGCAGAGGGCTCAAGATAGGAGGCTGGGAGGTGCGGGAGCCTTCACAAGGCTACCTCTGGCAGCGAGGGTGGCACTGCTCGAGTGGAGGCTCCTCACAGGGGGGTTTTGCTGTGCTCCCCAGCCAGGGGCTCCTTCCAAGGGGCTGGGGCTGTGCTCCCTGGAGGGATACTCCTCCTGGGAGGAGGGGATCTGGGGCTGTGCACTTGTTGGGTGGAGATTGAGGCTCTGCGGGTTGCTGCTGCTCCTATAGCTTGCTCCAGGTGGGACTGGCTTGGGACAGTGGCCACCCTGTCATGCAGCCTATTAAGAGGGTGGTGCTCTGCAGGCTGGTACCACCTTCCAATGGCCCCTCCACAGCCTGCAGGCTGTCAGTGGAGGGGCCAGCTTCCGGGGGCTGCTTTCTCTTCTCCAACAGCCCCCCCCTCAGCCCCTCTTCCCCCCCCCCCCCCCATACACATCCCTCAGGCTTTATCTGGAGGGACAGGCTCCAGGTTTGGGTCAAGGGGGCTCCTTACCTGGTCTGGAAGCAGGCAAAATGGCAGAGCTCCAGCCCTGCTGGCCACTCTCTTGGTGCTGCAGCTGTCCCCAGTGGCCACTCTCAGTATCATGTCCATCTTCTCTGTGACCCTCCTTTTCACCTCTCTCCATTCTCTGCCCCTCTCTCTCTGTATTACGGAAAACAATCCAATTCCAAGCACTTCCCATTTTCCAGGCACAACCAAACCTTGAGCTTGGTTTAAACTGTGCGAAGAGGAAACTGCAAACCAAATTTGGTGGTCCAAGCTCTGATGGTTTATGAGGAGTTCTTGAACAAATGCACAAACAGGTGCACAGACAGACGGATGCACTCTAAAATATGTATATATATAGATTAGAAATTGACCTATGTTAAATAAGGCAGTTGTAAATAAAATGAATGGTTATTTGTATCCTTTTGATATAATAAGTTACAATTTTAAATGAAGGAAATATATTTAAAAAGGCATGTTCATTACAACATTGATTTTCAGTAGTGCATCGCTATCGTTGATGAAGAAGGAGTTTGATAACTCACAGATTGGCAATATCCAAGTAAGCCTAACTTGTTACTATTGATATCTATTTAGGGGTAAATCTGAAATGAGTTGTGATGTTAGTTTAATTCTTTGGAGACTGATATTTACATCTCACTCAGTATTGTGTCATTAAACAAAGCCATGTAACACAACAACATAAGGTGATCACACCAAATGACAAAAAAAAGGGGGAAAACATGGGAAATTTAAAAGATTCCATTATGAAACCAACAGAACTCACTCAGTTCCCTGGTTCTCATAGAATCCAGCTCTTAAGGCCTCAGACTCTGTTTGTCTTTTCTCTCACTTCCTCTGTCACAGAGTACCCATGAACTAGGGACATTTCTGAGCATAAAGTTATTAAAGAGGGTACTGGCTATCAGTAATTGAGGACAGCAGAACCAGCTTCCCTCTGAGCCCTTGTTACATAACTTCTGGTAATGGAAAATTTCTGCTTCTGTACCTCTCCAGTTTGAAGCAGTGGGAATGGGAAGAAATCCTCCATTTCCTCTTATACCTATGAAGTCCTCTTTTGTTGTCCTGGGATGTTAGCTCCCCAGAGAGAACCTGGCTATCAGGGAAACTCTATGCTGGGCAATGTGTCTGCCTTGATTTGAGATTTCAGACTCAGCCTAAAATTCTGCACAGTTACCTGAATTTCAACAAGATGGGTGAACATCAGCAAATTTGGGGTGTATAATAAAAGCAATCACGCATCACCTGGACCATTTCTATTCTGAGCATTTCATAGCCCTCTAATGTTTTATGCCTAAAATGTACTGAGTGAAGGTAAAGTAAGTCATCCTAATCTAAGATTGATAATACTTTGAAAGACTATTGTGCAGATTTAGGAGTCATTGGAACCTAAAGGCTATTGCAAGAAATGTAAAAGGAGTGGGATTCATGCTGAAACTATGGAGTATGTGTCTTTGTCTGGATCACTCAGTGATATGATCCTTCATCAAGTCATGTTGTTTTTTACTCTTCTCTTCAAGCCAAAAATAAGCTTGAAGATAAGCAATGTCAGGAATTCCTTTTACATTTTTTTTTACTCCCTGACTCTGCTGGAGAATAGGTTTAAATTGTACATCATGAGATTCAGGCACATACTTACACTCACTTGGAGCTTCTTACACATCGTGAAGCCCATTTTCTGTTTTACTGTTGAGGGTGAAGTCAGAACTCCTATGCCCCCTTGCCTTTCCTGACAAGCTACAAACACTGGAGTACTAGATCTACAATACCTGAAATGTTTTGGAACTGATAATTGTGAAAGCTGACAACATCCATACATCTTACACCCAATGCCATCCAATCTTTAATGGCTGCAAAAATTCGGAACCTTGGTTATACATTTTATATGGGAAGGGATTGCTCCAACAATACAACATCTAGAAACCTGCCCTAACACAGTAGGTCAGCACTAAAGCAAAAGCAAGACACTTCCCTGAGTCACCAAAAACCGTTCCTGCAGGGCCTGGTTTTCCGTGGATGCTTCCCATCCGATTAGTAGTCAGACCTCATGTTACAGAATTTGACAAGCTCACAAACACAGACAGTGCAAAGTGTAGTAGTACAGAAACAAAAAGAAAATTGCATTTTAAAAATTATATTAACGTAATACAAAGGCTTTGACTTATAAAACTAGAGGAAATCTAATTATTCAAAACTAACACAGCCTCACCAACAGCCTTCATAGTTTTGGAAGCATAGGGTGACCATCCATCCCATTTTGAATGGGATAGTCCAGTATTTAAGCCCTCTTGCAGCTGATCCAACTTTTTTTTAAAAGCGAGTGAATTGTCTGGTATTTTCAGCTCCAGCCCTCCCCCCTGCTGGTCAGTTTCCATCAGCGCAGCAGCAGCCTCCTGTTTATGGCTGGCTGGTGAACGCAGCAGGTGGTGTCCAGCAGGTGGTGCTTGGAGACAGGGTGCAGAGGCTGGTAGGAGAAGAGGCACCCTGTGTGTGGTAGAGGGGTAACCGTGTGGAGATGAGTGAGGGGTGTGTGTCACCCCTCCCCATGAGCACCCTAAGGCAGGGTTTCCCAAGGTGGGAGGTCTGCCAGCCCTTTCAGGCTGTGGCACTTGAGCCACTAACCTTGGAACCTTCTGTGGGGCTTGCAATCTTGATCCCTGGTTGCCCCTTCCACACTGAATTTCCAGCACCCTGAGTCTGAAGCTCTGTGGGCCATCCCCCTCAATTTCCAGGCTGAATCCCTGATCCTCAGCATGCCTCTTTCCTCCCCCCCCCACCTCCGCAGGTAGCACCCTCGCCCCCGGGTGGCAGCCCTAATCCCCCACATTCACCTCTCACAAGGAATCTGGGCTGAATCCTGGATCCCCAGCACTCCCCATGCAGCAGAAGCCCCGAGCACATGGGTAGAGCTGGGTAGCACTGGGGATATTGCCCCTCCCCCCACAAACTTCAGTGGAAGTTCAAAGCAGTCTCAGGGACAGACCCACCTTCTTCTCTCCCTGCCTCCTGGCCAGTTTGGAGTCAGGAAGCTGGAGCTGGGTAGGGCAGCGCAGCTGCTCCCCTGGCTGAGGCCATGGTACAGGCAGCTGGACTGTTCCCTCCTGTCCTGCTGCTGCAAGTGCAGAAGATTGAAGCTGCCCCTCAGCTCCGAGCCCCCTTTGTACAGTTGGTAAGAGCCTCAGGGTATGTCTACACTGCCACTCTAGTTTGAACTAGGGTGGCAGTGTAGACATACCCTCAGGGGTGGTAGATGCCACTCCTGGCTGGGAGAACCTTCAGGGGATGGGGGACCACAAAGCCCGCCTGACACAGCCTCTAGATTCCCATTCTCTGAACCCTGAGGTATCCTCCTGTCTGCACACAGCCCCTAGCTACTCCCCCTTGGCCACACACAGCCCCAAACTATTCCTTCTGATGAAGGTAAACACAAACACTGAGGGTATGTCTACACTACCCCGCTAGTTCGAACTAGCGGGGTAATGCAGGCATACCGCACTTGCAAATGAAGCCTGGGATTTGAATTTCCCGGGCTTCATTTGCATAAGCGGGGAGCCGCCATTTTTAAAACCCTGCTGGTTCGAACCCCGTGCAGCGCGGCTACACGGGGCTCGAACTAGGTAGTTCGGACTAGGATTCCTATTCCGAACCAGCGGGGTTTTAAAAATGGCGGCTCCCCGCTTATGCAAATGAAGCCCGGGAAATTCAAATCCCGGGCTTCATTTGCAAGTGCGGTATGCCTACATTACCCTCCTAGTTCGAACTAGGAGGGTAGTGTAGACATACCCTGAGTTTTCTTCTCTATCCTGTGACACTTCTGATGCACAATGCAGATTTCTGTAGTAATTGATTGAGAAGCTGTCTCTTAGTGAAAATCTTATTGGACTTTGTGCAGACAATACCAGTACAAATTCTGGTGGTGCTAAACATTCTAGAAAAAACAACTTACGGTGAAAACTAGGGATGTCAATGTGTAGACAACTACCTGATTAATCAATAAGCCTGGGTTTATTGGTTAATCTCGTCTACTACATGCACTCCCTCTCCTTGCTGTGTCAGTATCAGAGGCAGCAAGAGGGCGGAGGCAGGATCCAGTGCCAGTGAGGAGGTGGCTTTTAAGACAGCTCCCCACTAGCATCAGATCCCAGGGAGCTGCCTGCCCCTCACTCCCTGGCACTACTGCCTCTGTTAGAGTTTGGGACCTCGTGGACCAGCTCCCATCTGCCACCCCATGCTGCTGCCTCTGACACAGCAGTGGCAGCTCCCCTGCAGTGGGGCTGGGAGTGCACTGGCTGCCCTGCCTCCAGGGACTATCGAATAGTCATGTAACCATTACATTTTGATGAAGTTACACAACCATTCAGTTACACTCTATCTAACATCGCCAGTGAAAACTGAAAGATCTTTGAGTCTGGTTGTGATGCTAGAGCAAGGCAGCACATGATTCCCTTCCCTGCAACCAGCGCTACACAGAATGTTGTTGGTTTATGATGGGAACAAGGCATATTTTGTCTCTCAAGACACATTCCCAACACTATTTGGGAAAGTCTTCAGTGACCCTTGCACAAAACTAGGGCTTGCTTTGGCTAGTAAACAAACGACCACCTTTCCAAAGATAATAGAGGCAATGGAAAAAATGACTCATTGGTGACAGAATTTGCACTGCATATTCATACCCTTCACAATAATTTAGCATGTGGCTCATTGAAAGGCTTATTACATCATACACAAACACCCTACTGCAGTCTGTGGTTGAGGGTGGGGAAATTAAGGAACAGGAATTTTACAATACAGTCGAGAATTTTTATTCAACACCTCTGAAATACTTTGAACACTGGAAACCTGCCTCTGAGTGCACACACAACTTGAGTAGTTCTTGTTGGGAAGGATGATGATGTGGGATAATGTACAAAGCAATCTTGCCTTTGCCATACAAGAATTCCTACTCTAGATGACATGAGAATAGATGAGAACCGATTGCTTGACAAATGGACAAATGCAAACCCAATAATATCCTGTCACATGTCTGACTGGAACACTCAGAAAACCCATTTCTGAAAGGTGGTGAAACGTCTTTGAAGAGCTGGACAATAAGGCAGTAAAATATTCAGATCTGGCAAAGGCAGTTGAGTTTGTTTTGTGCCAGGCACCAAAGCACCTGTTGAATGGGTCATTTCAGTAATGAATGCAGTTACATCACCTGAAAAATCGCGTCTCAGCATTTCTCCCAGGAAGGATATTATGCTTGTGTGTGTGAATTTTGCCCTAGACTGTTACTGTGCTGCATTTTATGGCAAGTTGATAAAAAAACAAGCAAATCCTTCAAAAAAATTGATTTACATGACAAATGTAGTCCACAAGAAGCATCACACTGTGAAGGAAGCAAGATGAGCACATGGCAGGCACTTCTGAACATCAGTAACCACTTAATTGTAAATATTTTCAAAATGTACCTATTCTTAGCTGTTAGAGGATTTACCCAGGTCCTTGTGGGGATCAGGGTAGGAATGGGAAATGTGGCAGTCAGAGCAGGGGATGAGAGCTGTGTAGGGTACTCAGGGAAGGAGTTGGGGGTACAGGGCAGGGGCTGGAAGGTGGGGGTGGGGTGAGTGAAGGCCAAGGATGGGGGTGCAGGAGTCAAGGCAGGGTATAGGGGCTCTGGGCTGTGCAAGACTCAGGGTGGGGGCTCAGGTCAGGAGGCTGGTGCTGAACTTCTTAGCCACCCGTAAACAGCAGTTATTGGAGGGGAGCTCTCTGTCTCCTCCAGCCAACCAGCCTGCCCAACCCCCCTTCTAGTGGCTGCTTACAAGGTGGTGACTATCTGGCTCCCCTAGATGGCCAGCATGCCTACCCGGCAACTGCTTGGAGAGCCTACCCTCCTCCCAGTCTCTGCTGTTCTGGGGAGATGGGGTTGCACTGTCCATCCCTGGGGGTAGTCCCAAGAGGGCCACAGCTCTGGGGCTGGTGGGAAGCAGGGCTCGTTACCACTTAGGACAAGGGTTGGCAAATACTGGCCTATGGGCCAGATCCGGTCTACCAGGGTTAGCCCCTGGTGGGCCCTCACACCACTGTATTTACCTGGCCCTCTGCAGGTATGGGGGAGCACAGCTCCCATTGGCCACAGATCACAGCTCCTGACCAATGAGAGCTGAGATCGCCCGTACTTGCAGAAGTGTAGGTAAATAGAGCAGCAGCGGCTCACCAGCAGCTAACCCTGCTGAACTGCCACCGTTTTATTGCCCAGCCTCGGCTGAGGAGGAGTTTGTGAACAAATGCACGCATGGACGGTTAGACAGACAGACAGATGCATGTTTCTAAAATATATAGAGAGATAATAATGCAGTATGTCTTTTAGTGGGGGCTCAGTGAACTTAATACTATTTTGAACATTTGTGCTGCATAGACTGATTGATTGCTGTCGAACTTAGTTAAATTAGAACAGTTTTACTAGGTGTCCTATAGTTGGCATAGGGAAATTCAGTCACCCTATAGAAGTAAAGCTCAGGGATGCAGGCGAAGACCTTATCTTCCTTAAGGTGGGAGGGGACTAGTCACTTTCCAGCTCCGTCTGCCCAACATGAAACCAGTCTCTGCTACAAGGCCCACGTACATTGTGCTGATGGATAACAGCTCTGAGGGACAGTTCTGAAGACTGAAATTGCACTCGAGCCACACTTCTGAAAAGGTTCCCCACCATGCTACTGAATATTCTTATAGTAAGGGAGAATGAGGTAGGTGAAGTTGACATAGGGCTAACAATTGATTCCCCTATGCACACATTGTGCCCAGAGTCCCTGTTGTGTTGAATTGCTTAGAAGTGACTCTTACACACGCGGTATGCTGTATTTCTAGATTTGCAACTGGAAACTAGTTACTCTTGTATAAAGTACATGGATGTGTATTCTTTATCTCTATAGAACAGGGACTGTTCCAATAAATAAGTGTAGTCCCCTTACTAAAGGGGCCTCTGTTTTTTTTTCCTTGAAAGACCCTGTGCTGCAATCCAGACTACAATTCCCATGAGCCCTTGGGAAAAACAGGAAGGAAGGACTCTTGTGTGAGAGAGGACTGCTTTCTCCATGTGCTTGAAGAAAGAGGCCTAGCAGTCTGGGACTCTGCCTTGGACTTTGGAACCAGAGGGGGAGCCAGGCTGCTGCCAAGGACATTGATCCAGTCCAGGGGCTGTTGGATGCAGCTACTAGATGCCTATTGGAACTGGGTTTTAGTAGGCTGCTTCCAATAGGCACAGCACGAGGCAGTAAGTTTTGGGCCTTGTTGGAAAGTGCTGCCTGGGACAGAGCTGCTGTCTAGCCTGGACCGAATCTCCACTAGAGCTGCAACATCAGCGCGCCAACGCAAGCAAGCCTGGGACTGAGTCTAGGGGTGTGCACACTCTGGAGTGGGGTCACTATTAGTACAAATGGTAGCTGTATAAGCTTCAGTTATTGTTATGTGTTTTGTTAATGCTATTCATTTCTAATTCTCTTAATCCCTGTTTATTTAAGTTAAGTAAAGATTGTTTATTTTAAAATATTCTATTAGATGTATATGATTTGAAGTTGTTGTTTTGGATCCATATTATAGCTGGAATGACTATGTTCCTGGAGGCTCTCAAGGCACACCAGTGAGGCTATGTCTAGACTGCAGGCTTCTTTCGAAAGAGGCTCTTTCGAAAGCATCTTTCGAAAGAGCCTCTTTCAAAAGATCGCGTCTAGACTGCAGGCGGATCTTTCGAAAGAGAAATCCGCTTTTTCGAAAGAGAGCACCCAGCGAGTCTGGATGCTCTCTTTCGAAGACGGCCTCTTTACATTGAAGAACGCCTTCTTTAGAAAGAGGAGCTTTCGAAAGAAGGCGTTCTTCCTCGTAAATTGAGGTTTACCGCCATCGAAAGAAAAGCCGCGTTCTTTCGAAATTATTTCGAAAGAACGCGGCTTGAGTCTGGACGCAGGGGAAGTTTTTTCGGGAAAAGGCTACTTTTCCCGAAAAAACCCCTGAGTCTGGACACGGCCTGAGTGTGTACAAGGCCAGCCAGGTGGAGGCACCGCCATTTTACATTCATTGCCAGCAAGGGATTGCAGCAAGGGGGTGGATAGGGCTTTCCCCAACTAAACACCATCACCACTGGGGTACTCAGGATCTCTTTTAGGTGAAAACGCCAGGCGCCCAGGCACACCTGTGAGTGTGACCTGCTCCCCAGTAACCTGGGGAGGAAAAAGGGGGTTACATAAGCTATTTGGATAGATTTAGAATTCATCAAAGATTTAATTTTTTTTATGTTAGCGATCATATTAAATCACAAAATTAATCCCAGTGGGTCTCTAACTATGGCTCAGAGACCTAACCCCTAATCTGGCTTCCCTGAAATTTGCATCTGAGGATTTTCCTGCTGTCAAATCTTGCTTTCGGCAAAACTGTTCTTCTCCATTTTATTGCTTAGAGGTGCCACTTGGTGAGGTACAGAGCACTGTCAATGTCCATGAGCAGCTGTGGCCATTCAGGACCTTCCAAGCCACAGGCCCAGGTTCTGCAACGTCTCTGCACACGTGCTTAACTTTAAGCACATGATTAAATGCTTTGCTGAAAAGGGAAGAACATGCTTAAAGTTAAGTGTCTGCTTAAGTGCTTTTCTGAATCAGAGCCAATTCCTCTAGTCCATTAATGGAAAGAGAGCTACACAATTATTTTCCTGAAGTTTTGAACGAGATTTCACTTTGCTTTTAGCAGCCCAGCTAATCTTGTAATATCCCTCTTAAAAATAATTACTGGTCAAAATTAAAATGCCGATCTAGCCAAAATGTTACTTAAACTTTTTAATTGTTTCAGAAGGGATATCATTAATTGGATAGAGGGGGGAATAAATACAATCAGCAAAACATGTACCCTCGCTACTTTGCAATCTTTATTTCAACTACATACAAAGTTTAGTTTGAATGTAATTTAATTTAGATTTCATTTAACTGCATAATATTCTATTCTCTTTTGTTCTCTATAGATTATATATTTAATCTTGACAGTTAAATTGTTAATTAAGTCTTCTTGGCTGTGTCTACACTGCACCCCTTTTCCAGAAAAGGGATGCAGATGAGACAAGTCAGAATTGCAAATGAAGCGGGGGATTTAAATATCCCCCACTTCATTTGTATAACATGGCTGCCGCTTTTTTCCGGCTCGGGGCTTTGCCGGAGAAAAGCGCCAGTCTAGACGGGATCTTTCGGAAAATAAACCCTTTTCCGAAAGATCCCTTATTCCTCTTAAAATCAGGAATAAGGGATCTTTCGGAAAAGGGTTTATTTTCCGAAAGATCCCGTCTAGACTGGCGCTTTTCTCCGGCAAAGCCCCGAGCCGGAAAAAAGCGGCAGCCATGTTTATACAAATGAATTGGGGGATATTTAAATCCCCCGCTTCATTTGCAATTCCGACTTGTCTCATCTGCATCCCTTTTCCGGAAAAGGGGTGCAGTGTAGACACAGCCCACGTGTTTTAAAATTCAGTACAAAATTAGAGGGTAGAAACTGAGTAATATAAGGTACATTATATGAAATGATACAGATTAACATTTTATTTATATTAGTAGTGTACTGGGAGAAATTAGCTGTTTATTACAAATAGAGATCCAATTTTCTACTTTTTTTTGTTATTTAGATTTCAGTAGTGCTCAAAGGCCTAAATGTGCTAGGTGACGTACAAAGCACTGTTCTGTGTTACAGATCCAGCTCTGGGCCTAATCTGCAGAGGATATGTGCATGCTACAGCGAGAAAGCCTTGGGTTTGTAACTCAAACTATAGCAACTCCTGCTTACAGGTTTGGAGGTCTCACTTCAGCCTTGTGTAGCCAAGAGAATAAAAGACCTTGCCAACTACACGGGTTGAATTTACTAAAGAAAGAGGGACTTCAAGGAGGGAGGACAGAAGCAAATATAAAACTTCCTGACCTATTTTTTCAGAACTGACTACTGATTTGGGGTGTCTTCATATTTTGGTGTCCAACTTGATGGACTTTATAGGGGCCTGATTTGTATGTATTAGGTGCCCTGCTCTTCTGAATACAGGGCTTCATTTAGTCATATACCCCGGTCTACACAACGGGATACAGTTGAATTAAGATATGCAGCTTCAGCTACATTAATTGCATAGCTTAACTCAAAGAATCTCAACTTGAATGTTGGCGCTGTCCACACTGCAGGAAGTCGAAGTGAGAACACTCTCCCTTCGACTTCCCTTACCCCTCATAGAAGAAGAATTACCAGTGCTGACAGGAGGGCCCTTTCACTTCGAATTAGCAGCTCTTCACTAGACCCACTAATTCAAACCCTGGAAGATCAATTGCAGTTGCTTCAGTCTTATCTGTAGTGTAGACATGGCCATGAAGTTGAGCACCCAAAACCAGCTTCATGTAAAATCAGTGATCACTTTTGAAAATTTAGACCTATGCTATTTCTCGGTTAGTTCTTGGCTGAGAAGGCAGGTTCCAAAATGCCTAATCAATATTTTTCTCCTTTCTAAATACACTAATGTTTATACATGACTTAGTTTTAAATTTCTCATTTTATACACTTCACAGCCCATTGGAAAGGGAATAAGATCATCAGTCTCCAGTGCCTGATGACTGACAATTTAACTTCTGAAATACATAAATCAAATTGGATTCTTTAAATGACACATTTAAATTCAATGTGACATTATGTATATCAGAAGTTAATGATATCCCTCATTGACAGTTCACAACAAAATGCCTTTGGAAGACCAGAGTTTTCTGGATACCCAAGGGCTGCGTCTAGATTGGCATGATTTTCCAGAAATGCTTTTAACGGAAAAGTTTTCCGTTAAAAGCATTTTCGGAACAGAGCATCTAGATTGGCACGGACACTTTTCCGCAAAAGCACTTTTTGCGGAAAAGTGTCCATGCCAATCTAGACGTGCTTTTCCGCAAAAAAAGCCCTGATCACCATTTTTGCGATCGGGGCTTTTTTGCGCAAAACAAACCTGAGCTGTCTACACTGGCCCTTTTGCACAAAAGCTTTGCACAAAAGGGACTTTTGCCTGAATGGGAACAGCATAGTATTTCCACAAGAAGCACTGATTTCTTACAGTAGGAAGTCAGTGCTTTTGCGGAAATTCAAGTGGCCAGTGTAGACAGCTGGAAATTTTTTCCGGAAAAGCAGCTGATTTTCCAGAAAAACTGGCCAGTCTAGACACAGCCAAGGTGTTTTAGATATAAATTAAAGACCGATTTCCATTTGAAAAAAGTTTTCAATACTTAACTAAAATATAGAGCTTGGGGGGAGGGTTGTTTGTGTGTTTGTTCCTAAAGGAACACTTAAGTTGAGGAAAGCCAGACATTTGACTAACTCAATTCTATCTGGATGATAAATTCACTGTGTGAATGAAAATACTGTTTTTGTGTGTTTTTGTCCATCTGATTTGGGAACAGAGTACATAGATATTGAAAAGAATCCAGCTTTCTAACTGCGTCAGAGAATCCCACCACTTCCAAAGAAAAAATGTGATTATTTCTCATTATACAATCACAATTAAAGCAATAGTCATTTGTAATTTAATCATTAGCTGTATTTTTAGCTGGTGATGAAATAAATCAAAGCCATGCTTAACCAAAACTAGGTCAAGATTTCCACACCCATAACCTTGTTGTGGTCACTTAGGGCAAGGGCTAGGATGTTCCCACTCCAAGGCGTGCTCTTCAGATTTAACATTTCCCTGACCCACTGAAGATTCCATACAGTTCAAAGCAAATACAATTTCTTAAACAACAATCTTTTTTTAAAAAAAAAAAAAAAAAGAGAGAGACTAAGGAAAAATGTAAAAAATAATGAAAATCACCTCACTCTGCTCTATGGCATAGAGACTTCATAAACAGCAGCTCCAGAGTGCAAGGACAGTTCAGTCTGTTCCTCGTAGGCCCCAGGCCTCCTTTTCAGGCCCTGGCGGTGCTGCAGAGATGCTGCAAGTCAGACACTTGCTCTGAGGGGCAAGGCCCTTCTCTACAGCATCAGCCCCTCCCCAATCTGGCCTACAAGGCCACTGGGCTATTGGAGGGCCCCTGCACTGGGCCTCTGCCCTGGGTCCTCCCTGCTCTCCCCTGTTGCTCACCACACACAGCTCCAGCATGCTCCAGTCCCAGCTTCACCCTCTGCTTTTCTGTCTCCAATTCCTGGGCTGTTTCTCCGGCCCCAGTGTGTCTTTGGTTGCAGCCCTGCTCCTAGCATGGATCAGCTTCTGCGCTGTATCTCTGGCTCTCTCTGGCTGGCATGGCCTCCCCCAGCTCAGTTCAGGCACATGCTGTCTCCTTAGCTCTGCCCCACTCAGGCTATGGATAGACTACAGGCTTCTTGCACAAGAAGATTTTTTCAGAAGAGATCTTGCAAAAGAGAGTTTCCACACTGCAAAAGCGCATCAAAAAAGCAATGCACTTTTTTGAAAGACAGTGTCCAGATTGCCTGGCTGCTTTAGAGATAAACTACTTTGTTTCATTATCATGTAGCATTTAAAATAGTAAAGATGTTACCTGACTGTGCCATCAGTTACATTCACTTAACCCCACTGAATGCTGATGAAAATGCACAAGTGCAGCAAAGGGCATGCACTTGTCTGGGGATAAAGATTGAGAAGAAAAAAACCCGAGTTTGCTTTTCAGATCCCAGATTCAGCACCCCAGGCAGACAGGAGATGATATATTTTACTTGGAAACAGAGCAAATTACACAATAAACATCAAGCCCCACAATGTCATTTTTACAGTGTCAATTTCTGGAGTAGATCTTTAAAAGCAGAGAACCCTCTTTGATGCTCCACTTTCCTCTCAGGGATTACGTCTGCGCTACGAGTTTTCTCAGAAAAAATATGCTAATGAGGAACTTATTTGCATGAGCTGCAATCTCATTTGCATATTTTCTGCAGATCTGTTTTGCACTAGGTATTTTTGCGCAAAAGCAACAAGCAGTGTGGATGTTTTCATTTGTGCAAAAACCCCTTTTTCCGCAAGATCGGTATTACTCCTTTTTTGGGGTATAAGGATCTTGCGGAAAAAGGGGGGGTTGCACAAAAAGAAAACATCCACACTGCTTGTTTTTATGCAAAAACCCCAGCGCAAAAACGGATTGGCAGAAAGTATGCAAATGAGATCACTGTTCATGCAAATGAGTCCCTCATTAGCATATTTTTGCAGCGAAAAGTCATAGTGTAGACATAGTCTGGGAGAATTCATTTCTTCTCATCTATTGGTTTCTGGTTTAAACAGTTCTGATAACCTTTAATCTGAGCTGAAGAATGTTCAACTCTGCAGGGAGTACCTGAGGAATGCTACAACAGGCATAACCAAGCTCATGGGAGAAATATCCTGAAGCCAGGGTTGGCTGATTTCAGTCTGTAGGTGCTAGAGCAATGCCTCCCAACCCAAGGACATTTGAATTAAAAAGATGATAGTGCTGGTTGAGAGAAAGCGAAGAACCTGCTTAGCATAAGATTTCTGAGACAAAAGGTGCTACAGTATAATACAAAATAAGTTAATTCAATGTTATAAAACATCCCGCATAGAAAGTATCACATAGCACTTCACAGAGAGATAAAAGAGCAAAATATTGCTTTGCAGAACTGGGTATTGTGACTCATAAAAGCTGAAAGGGAAAAAAAACCCAGAAAGAGTCGCAGAGATAAAAGAAAAAAATTGAATTTAAAAGCAGAAAAAAAATCAAGCATATGTTCTTGCACACTAGTTAAAATCATGGAAAGCAAACTGCAAAAAAGGCTTGTTTGAATATCCAGACGTTCCAATGTTTACTAAAATCTTTCTGTATTAGAAAGTGACCTGGAAATATCAGGAAATTCCAGGTACAGCTTGATTTTGGTTGAACCAGGATATGCCAAAAGAACAGATTCTTTCATGTTATCGCTATATTTTCACTCCTCTTTCTAGGCAAAAATAAAAAGTGTAGACATAAAAGCATCTGAACTTTACTGAAACTCAAAGAAGATGTAATTGATCAGGTCTCTTTTTATTTTATGTAAACTAGGTTGCCATTTCCTCATTAAAATAAAAGGAGAACAAAAGGCAAACTGCACTTTACTGAAAATTGCAGACTACAGTGAATAGAAACTTTTATGGGAGAGCTGAATACACTGGCTTCTTGTGAAGATGCACAAAAGTAATAGTTCCAGATACACAGAACAAGGTAAAATAATGGTCCCTAAATGAGGGTATGTCTATACTACAGACTTTTTTTGGAAAAACAGCCATTTTTCTGAAAAAACTTCAGTTACATCCATACTTCAGTCAGATTCTTTAAAAAAAAAATCAAAAGAATAGAGGTGTTTTTCCAACAGCAGTAAACCGCTTTCTATGAGGAAGAACACCTTTTCCGAAAGAAGCGCGGGGACCAGGGCAGCCACCCCGCTCGCCCTGCCCTATTTCCGCCACTGAGGAAGACGATGACAAAGCCACAGTGACACTGTCCCTGGAGCCGGGAGCCTGGACATTTCCCAGGCATCATCTGACACTGGGGACGGGGAGGAATCTTCAGGTGAGTGCTCTCAGTTTGTCACACACACAGGGCAGGGAAGGCGGGTGCAGAGGGGGTTCGGTATGAGGGTCGCTTAGCTTGCTCGGGCTGGAAATCATGCTGCAGTTATTGTGTATCACGTGGACTCAGCAGGCATCCCCTGAGCCCACCCAGGGTATGTCTACACTACAATGTTAATTCGAACTAACTTAGTTCGGATTAGTTAATTCGAACTAAGCTAATTCGAACTAACGGATCCAGACTAAAAAACTAGTTCGAATTAGCGTTTTGCTAATTCAAACTAGCATGTCCACATTAAGTGGACCCTGAACCAGGCTTAAGGATGGCCGGAAGCAGTGCCGGCAGGGTCAGAGGAGGACTTAGAGCGTGGAGATGCTGTCTCAGGCTAGCCGAGGGCTGTGCTTAAAGGGTCCCGACCCCCACCCCGGACAGACAGTTCTCAGGGGTGCCCTGCTTGCAAAGCAGTCCTGGCTTGGATTGCCCGGGCTACCCACACTGGGCACATCACAGCACTCGGCCATCAGCCTGGCTGCACTTGCCGCAGGTTGCCATCTGGGGAGAGAGGGCAATTGGGGGGCTGCAGGAGAGCTTCCACCTCCAGAAGCCCGCAGAGCCAGCCCAGTCCTCCCCATTGGGGGCTCGTGCCCCATTTCTCCCTCACCTACTTCCACTTACCCTTCCCTAGCCCCTCTTCTTGATGTACAAAATAAAGATAACTGGGGGAGACTGGGAAAAGGAGGTGCGAATGGGGAAGAGAGAGGCTGAGAGAGGGGAGGGAAACTACAATGATCAGGGGTTGGGAACAGGTCCCATATGAAGAGAGGCTAAAGAGACTGGGACTTTTCAGCTTAGAAAAGAGGAGACGGAGGGGGGACAGGATAGAGGTCTCTAAAAGCAGGAGTTGGGTGGAGAGGGTGCATACAGAAAAGTTCTTCATTAGTTCCCATAAAGAAGGACTAGAGGACACCAAAGGAAAGGAATGGGTAGCAGGCTTCAAACTAGTAAGAGAAAGTTGTTCTTCACAAAGCAAAGAGTCAACCTGTGGAACTCCTTGCTGCAGGAGGCTGTGAAGGCTAAAAGTGGAACAGAGTTGAAAGGGAAGTGAGATCAAGTCATGGAGGTTGGGTCCATGGAGTGGTATTAGCCAGGGGGTAGGAGTGGTGTCCCTGCCCAAGGTTTGTGGAAGGCTGGAGAGGGATGGCACGAGACAAATGGCTTGGTCACTGTCTTCGGTCCATCCCCTCCAGGGTCCCTAGGGTCGGCCGCTGTCGGCAGACAGGCTACTGGGCTAGATGGACCTTTGGTCTGACCCAGGATGGCCATTGTAAGCTCAGGGCTCAGTCGGGGGTCTCAGTGGACCCCCTTGATTTTCTTGCACACCTGCTCCTGGGTGGCCAGGCTGGCAGCTCTCCTGCCCTAGCCGGCCACTTTCCTGTGCCTAGTGTGGAGGTTGTGGATGAGGTCCACGATGTCCGCACTAGACCAGGCGGGTGCCCGCCTCTTGCGGTCCTGGGCAAGCTCCCGGGAGCCGCCAGCCTGGTCCCGGGAAGAGGGGGAGGGCTGGGGGGCATCAGGTGGGTGGCTCGATCCGTGCCAGGTGCAGGGTCTGCTGGCTGGGTGCTGGCAGGCTTACACCTGGCACGGGCACCGTAGCCAGCCCGTGCCCCTTTAAGGGGTCCGGGGCCGGGGGGGGGGCAGACGAGTTTCCCTGGTGTTGGCCAGAGTGGCCACCAGGGAAACCTGTGGAGGGCTAGCCTCCCACTAGTTCGAATGAAGGGGCTACACACCCCTTAATTCGAACTAGCTAGTTCGAACTAGGCTTAATCCTCCTAAAATGAGGTTTTCCTTGTTCGAACTAAGCGCTCCTCTAGTTCGATTTAAATTCGAACTAGCGGAGCGCTAGTGTAGCGCCTATTAAAGTTAATTCGAACTAACATCTGTTAGTTCGAATTAACTTTGTAGTGTAGACATACCCTCCGACTCCTGCTCCCAGGCTCAGGGGAGGCCACACTCACGTCTGGGCCCAGGGGGAAGAGTATGCCCTCACACCACCTGCCACGGCTGGAAGCTGGCTAGCCACAAGGGTGCAGGCATGACCCCAGACATACCAAGGAGTGGCACACACAGCACACGGGCATGCCTGCATTTGTGAAGCACCACCCTCTCCAGCAGAGAGTGCTACAAGACGCAGGTGTGTGTGCGGGCCCCACGGAGGGGTAGGCTGCTCCCTTGCCCGCTTGTCAATGGTGGGGGGTGGGGAGAAGTGTCCAGCATGGTTCCCTGGGCATCTCGGAGCCCCTGTGAGGCAAGGCCTGTTGTGCAGGCCACACATGACCTTGCTCCCGGGACAACCCCCATCCTCTGGCCTGAGAACTGTTGGTTGCTGCTCACAGAGGAGGGCACAGCCTCAGGGACAGTGTCTGCACAGAAGGCCCAGGAGGATACAGACAGGTGGACCTGCATGTGGACCAGATTGTGCGCCAGGGAGATAACGTGTGCCATCATGTGGGAAATGATGACACCCTGCTGCTGTCGCTGCTCCTGCCTACCACCCTCCTTCCCTCCAGGCTATGTCCATTCCTCCTCCCCCTGCTCCCAAGTGATACCTCTGCTCCCTCCCCAAGCAATGCCCTGCCCCCTTGCTATCTCTGACCCCGCTCCAGCCCCCCCTTCTGCCCACCGCCCTGTAGCCTCAGGACCCACCCAACCCCAAGTTTGACAATGTCCCTGCACCCAGGTGGGACATCCAGCCACCCTCCATGCCACTCCCAGCCCTGAGCCTCCCTCCCCTTCCATGTTATGAGCTCCTCTCCCCAGCTTTTTTTAATGAAAGACTAATACAAAGTTTGTTCTGTTTAAATCCTAACAAGTGTCTTTATTCTGAGTTCCAGGAAGGGGGGGAAGGGCGGGGTTGTGGTGGAAAAGGGATATTAGAGCAAGCCAGGGGCCCCTAGGGGGAAAGCCCTGGAGAGAGTTACTGGAGTCCTTGAGAGAAATTCTCCCTCAGGGCCTCCTGGATGTGCACCTTGGCCTGATGGGCCTGGCAGATGGCAGCTTTCCACAGCTGCTCAAAGGGTCTTCCCTCGCGGCTGATCTCTGTTCCCCACCCCAGGAGGAAGGTCTCCCCTTTCCTCTCCACAAGGTTGTGAAGGACACAACATTCCAAGATGACCTCAGGGCTATTCTGCTCCCACATGTCGAGGTGGGTCAGGAGGCACCTAAAACGTGCCTTGAGGTAGCCGAAGGTACACTCCACCTGCATACTCTCTCGGCTGAGGTGGGAATTAAACTGGTCCCTGCTGTGGTCCAGGTGGCCAGTATAGGGCTTCATCAGCCATGGTGTCAGTGGGTAGGCTGAGTACCCCACAATGCACAGTGGCATCTGCACATCCCAACTGCAAAGTCATGGCAGGGGAAAAATGTCCTCACTTGCATAAAAAATGTGGAGAGGAAGGGGGAGGCCTTCCTCTCAGGGTGGGGGGCAGAGGCCAGCCGCGAGGGGAAACCCTTTGAGTAGCTGCGGAGAATGCCTTACCTGCATGAGGGCCCCGATGATGGACTTCCCCACACTGAACTGGTTGCCCACTGACCAGTAGCTGTCTGGAGTGGGGAGCTTCCAGATGGCAATTGCGACCTGCTTCTCCAGGGCAATGGCAGGCCGCAGGTGGGTGTTGCATTATTGGAGGGCAGGGGCAAGCCAGGCACAGAGCTTCAAAAAGGTGGCCTTCCACATGCGGAAGTTTTGGAGCCACTGCTTATCATTCCATCACTCCATGGTCCCACCAGTCGAAACCGGTGTCCAGCCTCCAAAAACGCCTCTCAACTGCAGTGTGCGATTGCACAGATCTTGCTACCACACACAGGGAGAGGGTCTCCAGAATGAGCTTGGAGTCGAGCTTGTGCAGAGCCAGGAAGGCAGCTGGCAGAACCTGCTGCAGATCCTGCATCCTGGCTGTATGGGGCCATCGCATGTCCGGGGGAGCTCTGACTCCATGGCACAAAGAGAAAAGCTGTGGCATCCACCAAAGCAGGCACTGCAAGAGCTTTGCTGTCTCTCAAAGAGGTAGCAAGCATGCAACAGAAGCAGAGAAACGGCTGTCCAGGGGGGTTCCTTTAAGCGCGTGTCTCAGCTAGGCTTCAGCACCAGCCCTTGGAAGCAACTGGTGACCTAAAGACCTGCCTGAACTGGTTCCAGGTGGCCTTATATGTGAGATAGCATCCAATCATTATGGACGCTATCTTTTGAAAAAGCAGATCGCTTTTTCAATGCGCTTTGGCAGTGTGGACGCTCTTTTTCAGGATACTTATTTTGGAAGATCTCTTCCGGAAAAACTTCTTCCAAAAGAAGCCTGCAGTCTAGGTGTAGCCTGAGAGGCCTTCGTGCAGTGGGTGAGGTACAGAAAGAAGAGGCCAGGAATTGAGGAACTGAGTATGGAGAGAGAAGATTAGAGAGTAGGGATGTAAGCCACTTGTCGACTATCTGCTAAGCATAGGCCTATCGGGTAGTCGAGGTGACTAGTCGCTTCACCCCCTTTGCTGCCTCTGTATCAGAGGCAGCCGGGGGGAGCAGGAGCTGGTGCTGGGGGGAGCCGGCTTAAAAGTCAGCTCCCCCCAGCACTATCTCTGCGGGGTGGAAGGGTTGGCAGGGGAGGCAGAGGTGCAACGGGAAACAGCACGAGTCGGTACTCAAGCAATCCCCACTTGCCCCGGTCCAGCTGCAGTGGACCCCACTTAAGCAGTCCCCACTTGTCCTGGGTTTCCCACTGTGCCTCTGTCTTTTAAATGTAGTAAGAGCCGCCCACAGTTCTTACTACATTTTAAAGGCAGAGGTGCAGCTGGGATAGTGAGCACCCCATCCCACCCCTTATCAGTTAATCAAGTAGTCGATAGAAATTTCATCAACTACCATATTTGCTGATTAATCTAAATTTAACATCCCTAGTAGAGAGATCTAAGTTCAAAAATGTATGGTACAGAGTGCCCATGGAGAGTCGTGACTGGAAAACTCATAAGCCAAGGAACATGACAGAAGTTTGAATTGATAAAGTCCTTGCTTCCTGGTGGGGGAATGTTTAATTAAAAAGCACCATTTTAGACCTCTGAAGTTTAACAAGCAGCCATTTCAGAATAACATGAAAGAAGAAATGTGAACATCTAGCACAAGGAATTATGAGGGGTTCGCAAAGATCTCAGCATTGACAAATTTAGGAACACATGTCAAACTATTCGAGATGTTCAACATAGTCAAAAGAATTTTCCTATCAAAACACACAATATATCAATCAAAAGAAAAACTAAGGTGTTCAGTCATCTGATGAATATAGTTTCTGTACAAAATTCTTCCATAACACATTCTGAAAGATTTTTGCCACTTAATCCTGTAAAACAATATAACTCAGGAAAAAAATCTTAAATGTAGTTTCTCCCAGCTGGGACAAAGAATTGCTCGTATTTAACCAACATGATGTCTCCATGGACCTGGGATTTACTTTTCATCTATTCAAACTGTTTGGCGTGCCAAAATGATCAATGTGCAATGTCTTCTCAATGATTTGCACATGTAGCAGAAGTGTTTTTAGGCTCAAAAAAGTCAGAGGATACCATACTGATATTTTGAAAAGACATCGATCAAGATGAATCTCTTTAAAATATGAAGTGATTTATTGGCATTTTCATTTCAACAGTACACAAAATATTCTAATCATGCCAAAAATCCTACTTACAGTGAATGCATAGGCGCTAATTATCTTAAATATAGTAAATGCCTCAAGATAATATAGTGCAGGAATTAAAGTCATCTGAGAAGTTAATTTTCTGATACAATTAATATTTTAAAGCAATCTTCCATAAAAAAAACTGCATGAACCAATTATTTTAATTGAAAAATAATTCATCTGGAATACAGTATCTACAGTTCATAATTTACAAATACATTGCCAAATTGCAGCAGACATAATATAATGAAGAACATTTCAAATATATAATCTGAAATCTTAAAATATGTGAAAATTGCTATCTGACCAGGCCATCCAGGGTACGTCTACACTACATGCCTCTGTCGGCAGAGGCATGTAGATTTGTTTATTCAGCAAAGGTAAATGAAGCCGCGATTTAAATGATCGTGGCTTCATTTACATTTACATGGCTGCCGCGCTGAGCCGACAAACAGCTGATCAGCTGTTTGTCGGCTCGCCGCTAGTCTGGACGTTCCCCCTGTCAACATCAAAGCCCTTTGTCGGCAACCCCGGTAAACCTCATTCCACGAGGAATAACGGGGCTGCCGACAAAGGGCTTTGATGTCGACAGGGGGAACGTCCAGACTAGCGGCGAGCGGACAAACAGCTGATCAGCTGTTTGTCAGCTCAGCGCGGCAGCCATGTAAATGTAAACGAAGCCGCGATCATTTAAATCGCGGCTTCATTTACCTTTGCCTACAACCCTAATCTACATGCCTCTATCGACAGAGGCATGTAGTCTAGACACAGCCCCAATGTGTATGTCTGTGTAAAAACATTATTTTTCTTTAAAAAGAGTTACAAAGCAAGGAAGTCATGATTTAAATTTGAAATCTTAGCAGGTACAGTTTCTGTCAATCCAGCAGGGAAAGAAGACAGCTGATACCTACTTTCATTATTTGTGTAACTGTTATGAGAGTACAGATTGGACTCTGAGGTATTGACTGCCTGAAAACTCTCTAACTATATTTTTTTTGGCATGAAATGGAAAATTTCCCAGGGCACTTATTCATATTGATGGATAAATATTGGAAGAGAGAGGAAGCAGTTCTGTCATTTATTTCTTACACAAAAATATTGGCCTTAGAAATACAAAATTAAATTATACAAATAGAAAAGTCACTCAATACAAACACAAGTGTAGAAAAGAAACAGAAATCATCAAGAAAGGTTTGGCTTATTTTCTGTAGCAATGCAATAAACAACCATCTGATGTCTGAGGTATTTCTCAGCAGCATCATGCTAATGTCATGATTTAATGCATGGACTATAATCCACATGAACCCAGTGACAGAGAGAAAAGGTTGATAAGGGGCCCACCAACTCTTTCACCACAAGCTGCCTCACAAGTCCTTAAGGTAAATGTGTGATTTCTTCTCAAGACAATAGTTATAACCAAAGTGGCCTCACTAGTGACTGATTGTCACCATCTTACCAGCTCCACTACTGCATTTACCCATACTGGACTTTTGAGTCTACTGTCTATGTGTATTCCAGTGCTTTCTGTGCCCATCTCCTGGTTACAATCCTGCCACTCACACCTTAAATACCATGCCTTAACTCTCAGAAGTTTTGCATCTCAATCTGTCTAGACACTGGCTCTTGACTCTCCAGATGGTGTAATGCACATTGAGTTGTATTTTTTATTTTCTTTTTGTTACACACAAAACAAATGCCAACAGTTACATCTTCAAAGCCACTGACTGATAATAATCCTGCCTACAAAGAATTTTCAGAAGTTTAAGTCTGCAGCAAAGAACAGCACTGAGAAGAAAGAAGTCAGCAAAGGGAATTAGGCACACTATCTCCATCTATTTAATTCTCCAGGCTTTCCAAAACACTGCAATTGAATGTCAGGAAATTCAATGTTTTTATCTGGTTTTTTTTCCATCTCCCTTCTTTTCCTATCCTGAATCTGTTTTCTTAATAATATTTTATATTGATTGTGAACATATAGGCAAGGCTAGACGTAAAATGTGAGATCTGGTGAGGACAAAGGAAGGATGGAGGATTTGTGTTATTTTCAAATGCATTAGTATGCACCAGCTGGGATGTAAACTTTAGTATTCACCAATTTGTTAAACATGAACAGTCCATATGGACTTTGCTGGGCTGCATTAAAAATGCCCTAGGGCACATTACCATAGTCCCATCTGAAACAGGATAGACGGATGGGTGCCAGCTTATTGTAACTGCACTGTGAAACAGCTGAGCATGAACATTTGCTGGGCTCCACCCATACCTCCCCAATGTGTCTATGATGTGTATTGTAGACTCAATTCCAAGCAGTTCATCGGTGGTAATAGATAAACCGTGAGAGATTTAGAGGTTTATTATGGAGCACATAAAACCACCCAAAAGTTCAAATGTTCAAACTGTTATCACATCTCAAAAATGTATGCAACTTGGCTCCAACATGTAAGAATCAACTCACTCTCCTCCTTCTTCAGTAAATGTGAACAGTTAATAAAGATTGTATTTTTTTTTTTTTGAGAAAAATGTATACAGTGATACATATCTATATGTATGAGGTAAGAGTAAGGAACCAAGGGCCTAATTTTCCCTTTGGATACATATGGACCACACCCCTGCATTTTAAGGAGCATAGCACACATGTATCACAGGTCACAATTTGTTCCCAAACGTTTAATTTAAATTCACAAGAACAAAAATATATTCAGGGTTTATTGCAAATTAGAGGCTACAAAACATTTTCCCTAAGGTGTTGGACCAACCCATATGCACTCATTACAGTTTCTCTTCAAAGTCTGATGATGTCCACTGCTTCAGATATTACAGTTTCATTCTAGTCATACTAAGTAATTGATGTTAGCTTGATTATTAATTAAAACTACATTGAAAAGCAAAAACCTCACACACGCCTCACCTTTTTCAAACTAAATTATCTTTTGTTTATAAAAAATATTTTTATAAAGAACAAGCAGTCAACACGAAGGATTGAGCTGCTGAAATGCATGCAGAATTAAAGTAGATTTCAACCTATTGTAATTTCTCATGTCGCAGAAATTAAGGCTCACTGCAGAACTTAATTAAGGCAGTTCTTGTTATGTTCTGGTCCTCTTTTTTTCTCTCATCCCATCTCCACTTCCTCCTTTTTTGTCTCTTTGTTGTATTCCTTCAAAAAACCCATAGACGTATTCTCATTATTATTGTTCAGACCACAGCATTTCCCAGATGGCCTATGCAGGAACTTCCTGTTACCAATCACAGTATAAAACATAAAATAAAAAAGAGTCTCTAGACCAGAGAACTGACAGTCCACAGCCCCAATCTTGCAAATTCTCTTGCACATGCATAAAGTGAACATTTTTAGGCTGTTTTCTCAACACCAATGGCTCAAAGCTGTCCATATTTTAATGGAACTGTTAATAAAGCTTATGCACTTAAGTTCTTGTAACCTTGCAGGGAACCTCAGAGGATGGTTCCATACCCTTTCAGCCTGTTCATCAGAAACATTAATCACTGGGGTACATCTACCTAGCAGGCTTATTTTGAAATAATCTATTTCAGATTTTTTTCCCAAACTATCTTATTTCGAAATAACACGTCTACAATGCAGGGAAGCCTCAAAAGTAGTCCTAGGCATGCTTCCCTAATGTGGACCTGCTATCTCAATTTAGAGCCCCAGGAAGTACTGGGGAGTAAGTAATTTGAATGGCCCTAGGGAGGAGCTATTTCGAAATAGCAGCAGTGGAGCGTCCACACTAATGGTATTCCAAAATAGCTATTTCGGAATTGACATTATTCCTCATGGAATGAGGTTTAAAGAAGTCAAAATAAGGCATCCATTATTTCAAAATCATTTTGAAATATTGGAATTTCTGTGTAGATGCTCACACTGTTATTTTGAAATAACATCAATTATTTTGAAATAACTGTACTGTGTAGACACGCCCTAATGAAAACTTTGCCATTCCCAGCTAATGTCAGATGAGGGAATGGTCATTAGCTGCTAATATGCATGCCAGACTTTCAGCTCATAATTGTTCTCACAAGTTTACAGCCAGCTTAGCAAACAGAGATATCAAGGGGTAGAGTGTTTGTATAACCAACCTCCATAATTTTCACTTTATCTCTTCAAAAAAAATTCATAACTTTTCTTCAGGATACCAAGGGCAGCAGGGGACAAATATTACAAGTTAGTCAAGTTGATGGGCTAACAGGGTATGTCTACACTACAGTGCTAATTCGAACTAACTTAGTTCGAATTAGTTAATTTGAACTAAGCTAATTCGAACTAGTGCATCTAGACCTAAAAACTAGTTCGAATTAGAGTTTTGCTAATTCGAACTAGCATGTCCACACTCAGTGGACCCTGAACCGAGTTTAAGGATGGCTGGAAGCAGTGCCGGCAGGGCATCAGATGAGGACTTAGAGCGTGGAGCTGCTGTCTCAGGCTAGCCGAGGGCTGTGCTTAAAGGGACCCGACCCCCACTCCGGACAGACAGTTCTCAGGGGTTCCCCGCTTGCAAACCAGTCCTGGCTTGGAGTGCCCTGAGTGCCCACACGCAGCACATCACAGCACTCGGCCATCAGCCTGGCTGCACTTGCCGCAGGCTGCCATCGGGGGGGGTCAATCAAGGGGCTGCAGGAGAGCTTCCACCCCGAGGAGCCCGCAGAGCCAGCCCAGTCCTCCCCATCGTGGGCTCATACCCCATTCCTCCCTCACCTCCTTCCACTTACCCTTCCCTAGTCCCCCTTCCTGATGTACAAAATAAAGGACACGTGTGTTCAAAAATAGAAACTCTTTATTACACAGAACTCGGGGAGACTGGGAAAAGGAGGTGGGAGAGGGGAAGAGAAAGGGTGGGAGAGGGGAGGGCAACTAAAATGATCGGGTTTGGAACAGGTCCCATATGAAGAGCGGCTAAAGAGACTGGGACTTTTCAGCTTAGAAAAGAGGAGACTGAGGGGGGATATGACAGAGGTCTATAAAAGCACGAGTGGTGTGGAGAGGGTGCATAAAGACAAGTTCTTCATTAGTTCCCATAATATAAGGACTAGAGGACACCAAATAAAAGGAATGGGTAGCAGGCTTCAAACTAATTCCAGAAAGTTCTTCTTCACAAAGCAAATAGTCAACCTGTGGAACTCCTTGCTGCAGGAGGCTGTGAAGGCTACAACTAGAACAGAGTTTAAAGAGAAGTTAGATAAATTCATGGAGGTTGGGTCCATGGAGTGCTATTATCCAGGGGGTAGAAATGGTGTTCCTGACCTTTGTTTGTGGAAGGCTGGAGATGGATGGCACGAGACAAATGGCTTGGTCATTATCTTCGGTCCATCCCCTCCAGGGTACCTAGTGTTGGCCGCTGTCGGCAGACAGGCTACTGGGCTAGATGGACCTTTGGTCTGACCCAGTATGGCCATTCTAAGCTCAGGGCTCAGGGTTGGGGGGTCTCACTGGACCACCCTGATTTTCATGCAAACCTGCTCCTGGGTGGCCAGGCTGGCAGCTATCCTGCCCTAGACGGCCACTTTTCTGTGCCTAGTGCGGAGGTCGTGGATGAGGTCCACGATGTCTGCACTGGACCAGGCGGGCGCCCGCCTCTTGCAGCCCCGGGCAGGCTCCCGGGAGCCGCCAGCCTGGTCCCGGGAAGAGACTGAGGGCTGGGTGGCTGCGGGTGGCTGGCTCATGCCATGCCAGGTGCAGGGACTGCTGGCTGGGTGCTAGCAGGCTTGCACCTGGCACGGGCACCATAGCCAGCCCGTGCCCCTTTAAGGGCTCTGGCGCCGGGGGGGGGGGCAGAAGAGTTTCCCTGGTGGAGCCCAGAGTGGCCACCAGGGAAAGCTGGGGAGGGCTAGCCTCCCCCTAGTTCAAATTAATGGCAACACAGCCCTTAATTCGAACTAGTTAATTCGAACTAGGCATTAGTCCTCGTGGAATGTGGTTTACCTAGTTCGAATTAAGCGCTCCGCTAGTTCAAATTAAGTTCGAACTAGCGATTTCCATGTGTAGCGCCTATCAAAGTTAATTCGAACTAACATCTGTAGTTCGAATTAACTTTGTAGTGTAGACAGATAATTTATGTCCTTGCCCCAAGCAGCAGACAACATATAATTCCCTATGCCTGTATACTGAGAGACTACAATTTTGCTTTCATGCCAGTGTAAACCAGAGTTTATTCCACTACTATCAATGTCTTTATATTGGTGAAAGACAATGTGAGACAATCTGGCCTACAGCTCACAAATTCCTGTCTTTCCTATATAATGGCTACAGGGCAGAGGGGAAAACAGAAGCACAAGAGCATCACCTGGTTTTTACTCAGACACTAAAAATAATAGTGTTGAAGCAAAAACCTCACTCAGTTTACACGGCTAAACAGACAGCTTTATTGATCAGTAAAGCCAAGTGAGCCAAACGTGATCCCAGCAGAGCCGGACCCAGTAAGGCTGCTCAGTACAATCAATCCCAGTATCTTTATACCCTTCACCAAACAGTCTGACGTCTGGGCATCCAATTACAGAAATCATCAATTAAACTAGGAAAAACAAAGCCTTATCTGCAAGATGGCGGACAGGTATGAGGGAGTGCACCTCCTGTCTCAACCAGCCCAATTAACACATTCCAATAGCCCATCCTGTAGGCCTCTTCTCACAGGGTGACAGAAAGTTCACTCTGGTCTATGTGCTAGAGAGAAAAGCTGAAATGGTTTCTGTTATACAAGATGGCTTCTCGCTAAATATGAAATGGTTTCTACAATAGTATTATGGGCTTTCATGGGCACAGCCCACTTCCTCTGATGACCGGAGTGTTGAATGTCCAGAACCTTTTTGGTTCTGGACGTTCAACACTCCGGTCATCAGAAGAAGTGGGCTGTGCCCATGAAAGCTCACGATACCATCTATATATATTTTTAGTGCTACCAGACTATTTGTTGTTTTTAAAGTTTCTCCTGTTACAGACTAGCTCGTCTACCCCTCTGAAACTAAAAGTAATATAGAATAATAGAATCATAGAATACTAGGACTGGAAGGGACCTTGAGAGGTCATTGAGTCCAGTCCCCTGCCCTCATGGCAGGACCAAATACTGTCTAGACCCTCCCTGATAGACATTTATCTAACCTACTCTTAAATATCTCCAGAGATGGGGATTCTACAACCTCTCTGGGCAATTTATTCCAGTGTTTAACTACCCTGACAGTTAGGATCCTTTTCCTAATGTCCAACCTAAACCTCCCTTGCTGCAGTTTAAGCCCATTGCTTCTTGTTCTATCCTCAAAGGCCAAAATGAACAAGTTTTCTCCCTCCTCCTTATGACACCCTTTTAGATACCTGAAAACGGCTATCATGTCCCCCCTCAGTTTTCTCTTTTCTAAACTAAACAAACCCAATTCTTTCAGCCTTCCTTCATAGGTCATGTTCTCTTGACCTTTAATAATTCTTGTTGCTCTTCTCTGGACCCTCTCCAATTTCTCCTCATCTTTCTTGAAATGCGGTACCCAGAACTGAACACAATACTCCAACTGAGACCTAACCAGCGCAGACTGGAGCAGAAGATTGACTTCTTGTGTCTTGCTCACAACACACCTGTTAATGCATCCCAGAATCATGTTTGGTTTTTTTGCAACAGTATCATACTGCTGACTCATATTCAGCTTGTGGTCCACTATAACCCCTAGATCTCTTTCTGCCGTACTCCTTCCTAGACAGTCACTTCCCATTCTGTATGTGTGAAACTGATTGTTCCTTCCTAAGTGGAGCACTTTACATTTGTCTTTATTAAACTTCATCCTGTTTACCTCAGACCATTTCTCCAATTTGTCCAGATCGTTTTGAATTATGACCCTATCTGCCAGAGCAGCCGCAACCCCTCCCAGCTTGGTATCATCTGCAAACTTAATAAGCATACTTTCTATGCCAATATCTAAATCGTTGATGATGATATTGAACAAAGCCGGTCCCAAAACAGACCCCTGCGGAATCCCACTTGTTATGCCTTTCCAGCAGGATTGTGAACCATTAATAACTAATCTCTGAGTACAGTTATCCAGCCAGTTATGCACCCACCTTATAGTAGTCCCATCTAAGTTGTATTTTCTTAGTTTATTGATAAGAATATCATGCGAGAAGGTATCAAATGCCTTACTAAAGTATAGGTATACCACATCCACTGCTTCTCTCTTATCCAAAAAAACTCGTTATCCTATCAAAGAAAGCTATCAGATTGGTTCGACATTGTTTATTCTTTACAAATCCATGCTGGCTGTTCCCTATCACCTTGCCACCTTCCAGGTGTTTACAGATGATTTCCTTAATTACTTGCTCCATTATCTTCCCTGGCACAGCTATGATATAGACAAAGAACTAGTAGGAAATTAAGCTTATTTGCCTCTTGACCTCTTCATCCCAGAATTCAATCAGCTATATTGTTGCTATTTCTGCAAGTATTTAGGTTTCCTGCTGCATTGTATTCACTTTCCTTATGTTTTCTATTAAATTCTCAGTACCACTGGCAGTGTTAGGCAACCATTCTTCTTTAGTCTGGTGGGTTCTGTCATTTATTGTTGGGTGAGCATTTGAAGGAAAATGAACCAACAAACATTTTTTAAAGAGGGGAGAGAGAAGAAGAAACCTTCACAGCTTTAGAAAAAAGGCTTGGGTGCTTCGTTTTTTCCCTGAATTTTGTTTTTGTTTTTGCCTTGTTTTAATTTTGTCTGGGATGGCACTTCCAAGTCATTTAATTATAGTCATACCACATATTAATTTAGAACATTTGTTACAACTCTCGTAACCCTGAACTTCAGAAAAATCACGGTTTTGTTTTTTAAAACCCTGAAATAATCCAAGGAAAAATCAGTAATGAGATTCATTTCCATGCTCTCTTGCCTGCTCTGTTATTCTGAATACATCATCACCACATTTTGTCCTAACACAGCAACAATTATTAGGTGTTGCAGGATTTAAAGCTGCAAGATGGATGGGTCATTTAACCACCCCAAAGTTATAATCTGCTCTTTGTAACAACACAATCATTTCCATTTTCCACTAAGGTTAGCTTGTCTGGAAGAAACCACTGAGTTATATTTTTCAACAATCATTTTTGCTCTAGCAAATCTGATAGAAACATGCCTTTTCCCCAGTTTTGTTCAGATGATGATTTTTAATTTTCGTGCATATTTCTGTGACAGTAGTTTTACAAGCAACCAGAATTATTACATTTAAAAACCTTTACATAATGGCACAGTATCTTTTCAGAAGCAATCTAAATTGCTGTAAGAACCCTCACGCAGCTTCACCAATCCCACAGATTTAAAAATGATGACTTATACTTCTTCCCAACAAAGTATTCAGGATGGCTTCAATATTGTGAGGCATAAAAACAGCAGAAAAAGAAAAGAATCCCATTGACACGCATTTGGAGTCTAACTTCCATTGGTAAAAACATAATGCCTGCTTTTTTCTTGCATTTGAGCCCCCTTCATGCAATACAAATGAGAGCTCTCAGGAGGCATGCCTGGCTCCTGTGCTACCTCCCCCAAATAATTCCTGCACCAGGAGCAGACCAAATTTGCAGGGGCTAGAGTCTAAGCACATTGCACCCCAGTGGCAAATAGTCCCTTGAGGACCACAGCTATTAGTTGAACTAGAGCAGTGTGGAGGCTGCTCTTAAGTTACACTGTAGCTTATAGCAGCACAGATTCACTTGGCAAATCAGGGAGCCAGACTCTGTGCCTGCTTGTGCTACTCTAAACTTATCCTCAGTGAAGCAGAGGACCAGAGAATGTCCTAGCTCTGAGAGTGTTTTTTCACCAACAAAGAAAACAAAACATGCACATTCAGACAGGACACCTCTCGCTCCTTTCCCAGTTTAACTCTTAGTCAGATACTTGATCCCTCTGTTTCTCTGACTTCTCCACTAAAGACTTGTTCAAACCTCAGGTCCTCAACTCTTTTGCCTCCTTATCCCCTTCCCCAGCTTGATGCTCCTTCTCCAAGGCAGACTCTAGCACTGCATCCTAGGCTTGGCAGACACTTGCACAAAAGGCTGCATTGTGTTTGTTTGCTGTCTCTGCTCTGCTATGGGGCCTGTGACAAAGGATGAAGTCCTGCAGTTCCATCTTTTCTCATCTCTCCTTCTCCCCTATGCTCCTACCAGAGGTTGTGGGTCCAGATTCTTAGCACAGCATCGTGGGACCGGTGTGCTGAGTGGGGCTGATGTAATCTAGCTCTCTGGGGCTCCCTTTTGCTGTGCAAGGCCCTTGTTCTCTTCAGAGTGAGTCACACAGGAGCTGCAGGATGTACAACAGTGGCATAACTGCAGATAAATCCCTGATAAGTCTCAAGTGTGCCACCTAATGATAAGAAGCACTGTGGATCCGACAGAGACATCTCTTAGAGAAGAGTCTATTGATAGAGATTCTCTAGGTTTTAGTCAGGAGAAGAGGATGGAAGAGGATAAAGTATGGGCCAGATCAGACAAAAAACATTCACATAAAAAAAAAACAGAAAAAGGCAGACAAATAAATGGGGACAAGTTTTTAAAGTGCTTGTACACCAATGCTAGAAGTCTAAAAAATGAGATGGGTGAACAAGAGTAGCTCATCTTAAAAGAGGATACTGATACAATAGGCATCACAGAAACCTGGTGAAGTGAGGATAATCAATGGGACAGAATCATTCCAGGGTACAAAACATATCAGAAGGACAGAATAGGTCATACGGGTGGGAGAGTGGCACTATATGTGAAAGAAAATTTAGAATCAAATGAAGTAAAAATCTTAAATGAATCAACATGTTCCACAGAATCTCTATGGATATTAATTCCCTGCTCTAATAAGAATATAACAGTAGGGATCTATTATCGACCACCTGATCAAGACAGTAATAGTGACTATGAAATGCTAAGGGAGATTAGAGAGGCTATCAAAATAAAGAACTTAATAATAGTGGGGAATTTCAACTATCCCCACATTGACTGGGTACACGTCACCTCAGGACGAGATGCAGTGACAAAATTTCTTGATACCTTAAATGACTGCTTCTTGGAGCAGCTGGTACAGGAACCCACAAGGGGAGAGGCAATTCTTGATTTAGTCCAGAGTGGTGCGCAGGATCTGGTCCAAGAGGTAACTAAAGCAGGACTGCTTGGAAATAGTGACCATAATATAATAACATTTAACATGGGAAGAACATTTCAGCAACCCAACACTGTGGCATTTAATTTCAAAAAGGGGAACTATGCAAAAATGAAGTGGTTAGTTAAACAGAAATTAAAAGGTACAGTGACTAAAGTAAAATCCCTGCAAGCTGCATGGACACTTTTCAAAGACACCATAACAGAGGCCCAACTTAAATGTATACTCCAAATTAAAAAACATAGTAGAAGAACTAAAAAAGAGCCACTGTGGCTTAACAACCATGTGAAAAAAGCAGTGAGAGATAAAAAGGCATCTTTTTAAAAGTGGAAGTCAAATCCTAGTGAGGTAAATAGAAAGGATCATAAACACTGCCAAATTAAGTATAAAAATGTAATAAGAAAAGCCAAAAAGAAGTTTGAAGAACATCTAGCCAAAAACTCAAAAGGTAATAATATTTTTTTTAAGTACATCAGAAGCAGAAAGCCTGCTAAACAACCAGTGGGACCCGTGGACGATCAAGATACAAAAGGAGCACTTAAAGACGATAAAGTCATTATGGAGAAACTAAATGAATTCTTTGCTTCAGTCTTCACGGCTGAGGATGTTAGGGAGAATCCCAAACCTAACCCATCCTTTGTAGGTGACAAATCTAAGGACTTGTCACAGAATGAGGTGTCATTAGAGGAGGTTTTGGAATTAATTGATAAACTTAACAATAACAAATCACCGGGATCAGATGGCATTCACTCAAGAGTTCTGAAAGAACTCAAATGTGAAATTGCGGAACTATTAACTATGGTTTGTAACCTATCCTTTAAATCAGCTTCTGTACCCAATGACTGGAAGATAGCTAATGTAACGCCAATATTTTAAAAGGGCACTAAAGGCGATCCTGGCAATTATAGACTGGTAAGTCTAATGTCAGTACCGGGGAAATTAGTTGAAACAATAGTAAAGAATAAATTGTCAGACACGTAGAAGAACATAATTTGTTGGGAAAAAGTCAACATGGTTTCTGTAAAGGAAAATCATGTCTTACTAATCTATTATAGTTCTTTGATGGGGTCAACAAACATGTGGACAAGGGGGATCCAGTAGATATAGTGTACTTAGATTTCCAGAAAGCCTTTGACAAGGTCCCTCACCAAAGGCTCTTACGTAAATTAAGTTGACATGTAATAAAAAGGAAGATCCTTTCATGGACTGAGAACTATTTAAAATACAGGAAACATAGAGTAGGAATAAATGGTAAATTTTCAGAATGGAAAGGGGTAAGTAGTGGTGTTCCCCAAGGGTCAGTCCTAGGACTAATCCTATTCAACTTATTCATAAATGATCTGGGAAAAAGGGTAAATAGTGAGGTGGCAAAGTTTGCTGATGATACTAAACTGCTCAAGGTAGTTAAGACCAAAGCAGACTGTGAAGAACTTCAAAAAGATCTCACAAAACTAAGTGATTGGGCAAGAAAATGGCAAATGAAATTTAATGTGGATGAATGTAAAGTAATGAACATTGGAAAAAATAACCCCAATTATATATATATAATATGATGGGGGCTAATTTAACTATAAGTAATCAGGATAGAGATCTTGGAGTCATTGTGGATAGTTCTCTGAAGATGTCCACACAGTGTGCAGCGGCAGTCAAAAAAGCAAACAGGATGTTAGGAATCGTTAAAAAAGGACTAGAGAATAAGATGGAGAATATCTTATTGCCTTTATATAAATCCATGGTATGCCCACATCTGGAATACTGTGTACAGATGCGATCTCTTCATCTCAAAAAGGATATATTGGCATTAGAAAAGGTTCAGAGAAGGGCAACTAAAATGATTAGGGGTTTGGAACAGGTCCCATATGAGGAGAGATTAAAGAGACTAGGACTTTTCAGCTTGGAAAAGAGGAGACTAAGGGGGGGATATGATCGAGGTATATAAAATCATGAGTGTTGTGGAGAAAGTGAATAAGGAAAAGTCATTTACTTGTTCCCATAATAAAAGAACTAGGACCAACCAAATGAAACTAATGGGCAGCAGGTTTTAAACAAATAAAAGGAAGTTCTTCTTCACAGAGCGCATAGTCAATCTGTGGAATTCCTTGCCTGAGGAGGTTGTGAAGGCTAGGACTATAACAGGGTTTAAAAGAGAACTAGATAAATTCATGGAGGCTAAGTCCATTAATGGCTATTAGCCAGTATGGGTAAGGAATGGTGTCCCTATACTCTGTTTGTCAGAGGGTGGAGATGGATGGCAAGAGACAGATTGCTTGGTCAGTACCTGTTCAGTTCACTCCCTCTGGGACACCTGGCATTGGCCCCTGTCTGCAGACACGATACTGGGCTGGATGGACCTTTGGTCTGACCCAGTATGGCCATTCTTATGTTCTTATTCTTATGTTCTTATGTAGAAATGGGCCCAGCACCCAAACTTTCCATGAACTACTGCCCCTTCCTCCCCCCGTTCCCAGAAAAAAGGAGGGAGACAGCAACTGAGCTCTCTTCTGTGCTGTTACCATATCAGCACAAAGTCCAGAACTGTGAAATCAGCACTGAGGTCAGCGCAATCCTTATAGAATCATAGAATCATAGGACTGGAAGGGACCTCGAGAGGTCATCGAGTCCAGCCCCCTGCCCTCAAGGCAGGACAAAGCTCCGTCTACACCATCCCTGACAGATGTCTATCTAACCTGTTCTTAAATATCTCCAGAGAGGGAGATTCCACCACCTCCCTTGGCAATTTATTCCAATATTTGACCACCCTGACAGTTAGGAATTTTTTCCTAATGTCCAATCTAAACTTCCCCTGCTGCACTTTAAGCCCATTACTCCTTGTCCCGTCCTCAGAAACCAAGAGGAACAAATTTTCTCCTTCCTCCTTGTGACACCCTTTTAGATATTTGAAAACCGCTATCATGTCCCCCCTTAATCTTCTTTTTTCCAAACTAAACAAGCCCAGTTCATGAAGCCTGGCTTCATAGGTCATGTTCTCTAAACCTTTAATCATTCTTGTCGCTCTTCTCTGTACCCTTTCCAATTTCTCCACATATTTCTTGAAATGTGGCGCCCAGAACTGGACACAGTATTCCAGCTCAGGCCTAACTAGTGCAGAGTAGAGCGGCAGAATGACTTCACGAGTTTTGCTTACAACACACCTGTTGATACAACCTAGAATCATATTTGCTTTTTTTGCAACAGCATCACACTGTTGACTCATATTCAACTTGTGGTCCACTATGACCCCTAGATCCCTTTCCGCCATGCTCCTTCCTTATGGCAGAGGAAGCCTGGCCTGACCTCCCACAAAGTATTCAGCTCTTCAGTGGCATGACAGCAGAGTTATTAGTGCACAATCTTATGGTTACAGAGACATGTGAAGGAGAAAGTAAGACAGAAAGAAACAATGCAAACAATACAGAGATTTAACAGGCAATATATGGAAGAAAAAAAAAAAGAAGAAACCTGACACAGCCCTAGGAACAGGCAGCTTTTTATGTGAGCTAGTATGTGAGAAGAGGGAGAGAGGGGTTAGCATGTTGGTGATTTAAAAAAAAGCATGTGGAGTTTTAATTACATTGGAAGTCTGAAGTTTGCTAAAGGCAACTGTTGATTACATTTTGTTTATTCACTCTATAGCACCTGGAATTGGCCATTGTCAGAAGATAGCATTCTGAGCTAGAGAGACCATTGATATGACCTAGTATGGTCGTTCTTATGTTCAAAAATAATGAATTTGCTGGGGATGGGAAGGGAGCAGAAATTATAAGATTGGCTTAACATAACTTTTAAACATAACAAATGTGCACAGAACTGTCCTCTTTCATAATGACTGGCATTTGCCAGTTAAGTTACCTTTGAGATGGGTTTGTGCCTCCCAGTCTGACTGAAGCAACAGGCCTCTCTTAAAGATGGCTGCTGACTTTGTTCTCACTGGAGAGTATGGTTTTTTTCCAATTTAACAGTGCAGTCTAGACATAGCCTATGGGAAGTAGTTGCCCTTCTGAAAGAGGATACTTTAACTGAAGGTCTCGAGTGCCTTCAACAGCAGATATTTTGGAAAGAAGAAAATTATTTGTGGATTTCTCTGAAAGAGATTATTCTTATATACTAAACTCTGCAGAGGGATCAATGTTCAGTTGCAAAACATCATGTCAAAAATCCTTCAATATTTTTTTATAATGGGACTTGTGCACCAGGCTTCACAGGGAAGGGAGTGAAAACTTAGGGTATGTCAGAGGTATCCCGAAATAGCTACCCCACATATACACAAGCTGCCCATTAATAGGAAATATTTTTCACCATCCCAGTAAACCTCATTGCATAAGTGTTAAGGGATGGCTCTAAATAGAGCATTATTTCAAAGCTATTTCTAAATAGAGTCAAGATAATATACTCAATTTGTGTAGCACAAATTGCGTATCTTATTTCAAGTTTAGAGTGCTGTGTAGACACACTCTTAGGGTGTGTCTAGACTACATGGCTCTGTTGAGCCATGTAGATGAGGCAGGATGACAAAGGGAAATCAAAATGGCCACCACGCTGTGCCGATCAGCTGTTGTCGGCACAGCACGACAGTCTAGACGGGGATCTGCCACGCTGTGCCAACAAACAGCTGATCGGCACAGTGCAGCAGCCATTTTGATTTAAATGAAGTGGCAATTATTTAAATCGCCACTTCATTTCCTTTTTTCGAGTAAACTACTCTACATGTCTCCGTCGATGGAGCCATGTAATTTAGACGTACCCACAGAGAATAAGGAGGTAGAAACGGGAAAGTGAGGGTACAGTTGGACTACAAGTTTTTGTCAGAAAAAGGTATGCAAAATGCACTCTGCATTTTGCATACCTTTTTCCAATTCTTTTGTTGGAAGAGGCTTTTCTGACATTTAGCCCATCTAGACTGGGTCAAATGTCAGAAAAAAAACATCTTTCGGAAGTCCCCTTCTTCCTCATAGAACAAGGAATACAGGGGCTTCCAAAAGAGCATGTTTGCTCTTCTGCAAAAAAAGGAGAAAGAACAAATGTGTTCCCGGGATGTGGCAGAGTTTTTTTCGGGGTATCCCCCGCAGTCTAGTCATACCCTGAGTGTGGAGCAAGAGATGGATGAGAGGAGGAAGGAGAAACATATATATCCAGGCTTCATTGTGAAGCTGTAAATAATCAGTGGATTCTCACTGCTTTGCACCTGTCCACAATTGCATTAAGCAGTATGTACTATGGCCATAAAAGAAAACCAAAGTGGGATATATTTGATATTTTACATCTTGAAAGAGAACTATCAGATAGTAACATTTATTTTGTTTACTATCTATGTATAACATTTTTTATTAAAAAACAGACTAAGAAAATTGGCACACAAAAGTAAGGCACTGAGATTACACATCAGTAATTTAAGGTAAATATATTACAGGAATTTGCAATTATCTCAGATGCAAGCATTATGCATGCTTTGTTAAGCTTATGCTGAAAAAAACCCTCAAATTTGTTAAAATCTGGAGACTTTACAGGCCAACTTGGACAGCAACTCTTAAAATGAGGGTTTTAAATGGAATTACTGACATAAGGCTAAAGCATAACCTACTGAAGAGTTTAGATTTAAACACCAGCAAATTAGATGTCAGTTAATGCAATAAAGTATATCAATTAATAAATGAAAGATCTGGTGGGTGGGTGTTTATTGTAAGCTAATGAATGTAACGTGCTTTTGAGTTCAGTGAGGATGAAAATAGTTGAAGTTCTCAGTTCTCATAGTTTATTGGAAACAATATAAAGCAAAATATAAAATAGCCAGGATGTATAGAATTCAGATTTAATAATATATCTGTTTACTTCATCAAAGACTGGAAGAAGAGACACATGTTTTACCACTAGGAAAACTGGAAACAAAATACAAAAGAAGGTAAACTGAAACTAAGAAAACTTTGAAATGATAAAACTAAAGTATATTGTTAGATGGTAGTATTAGTAGTATGTTTGCAATGGTAATATTAAAAATATATTGGATCTCAATGATGTTGTAATAATGACAATTATTGTTAGTTGTATCAATGCTTGTACTTTTCTGATCTCTGCATTGAAGTCTGCAACCACTACCCTGACTAGTTCTTACTCACAGAAGCACTTAATTCCCATGCATTCGGTGGAACTCTTTTAGGTAAATTAGCGATGACAATTTATACTAGCTGAGGATCTGGTACAATGTTTTTAAAGGAGGCAGAACTAGGCCCAGTAACACATACAACACACAACACTTCAGTCAACTTTAATGAAAGGTTTTGTTGCACAAGGAATGTAGCATTAGATGAGTCATGCAGCTTTCACATAGAAAGAGCACTTCAGTCACAAAGAAAATAGCAAACAGTGCCTTCTTTCCTCCTTAATTAGCACTTATTGCTAAAAAGGACCACTTTTAATGACCAAACTAGTAAGAAAAATAAATGATTATATAGTAATTTCATTGACTTCACTGTCCAATGTGTTCAGATTTGGACACAGCTTCTTAAGCACAGCTCAGTTCTCTTTCTAATTATTCATTCTTCTGCTACAATAAAAAAAGTTAAATGGAGAAAGCTTAAGTACTTTTTTCCTATTCATAGTTTGCCTCAAGACATTGAAATGACTGCACCATCATATGTACTCATTAATTAGCCCATTTGTTTATAAGCCAATCCCCCACAAAGGATAGGTAAAAGTGGCTAAACCACATGGCCCTTTCATAAAACAACCCTATGGTTAAAGGGTTGTCAAACTTCAGTTTCTGGTCCATCAGGGTAAGCTTTTGGTATGCCATTTTTTGTACCTAGAGCATCCAGAGGCATGGAGCTGTGAAGTTCCTAGTGTGTGCAATTCACAGCGGGAGCAATGAGAAGTGGCAACCAGCATGTACTCTGTCCCATGCCATTTCCCACAGCTCCTATTAGCTAGGAACAGCAAATCACAAGCACTGGGGGCTGAAGGGCTCCATGTCTGCTGAAGCTCCAGGTAAACAGAACTTCCAGGCATGCTAGCAGCTTATCCTCACAGTCAAGGAGCCAAAGTTTGCTGATCCCTGCTCTAGGTCACCAATGACGCAATGTTAGTTCTGCACTCGCTTCTTTTAAAAAAATGTGCTAACATTTTATTTTTACTTAAATTGTATATTGTTTGTATTATAATTGAAATAAAAGAAGTATTAATAGCAATAAAATATATGGATATCGATAATATCATTTTTTCAATTCATGACCATATAAACGAATCATTTAAAAATGTGTGCCTCCCTAAAGTTCAATTTTCCTACTGATAGATGTTTGTTTTTCCTACTATTGTTCTATTAAAGGATGATAATTGCCAATATTTTTATAGCATGTGCTTATATTGATTGTAAAATAATTTATCAGTGTCAATACTGAAACCATTTGAAGTTGCAAAGGCTTTATTTAGTGGAGAACATTAGTTTGAAATGTATACTAAAAGATTCATAGGAGTAACCATGTTAGTGAATCTGCATAAACAACTAGAAGTCCTGTGGCACTTTATAGACTACCAGATTTATGGGAGCATAAGCTTTCATGGGTAAAGACCCACTTCATCAGATTACTTAAAAATTGGTGCTGCAGAGCTGCCTGAAACTTGACCCACCTGTTTCACAAAATGCTGGATCTTACAAGCCAATCAAAAATACAATGAACAATGGTACAATGGCACTGGAGACAGCCTTTTACTGTGTAATTTGATCTCTTCATACATTTCAACCACTGGACCTCTTAAGTCTCATGTCAATTTGAAAATACAATGTGCAGAATTGATGGAATCTGTAATAAAATGTAAATAGCTAGGTCTTGACACAGATATGCCAATTTACAGGACTGCTATGAAATAAACATAGAACAATTATAATTTGACAGTGATAAAATGGGTGATAATTCTATATGAAGTCTTACAAAACCTATAACTAAATTATTTTCCAAGATTTTCATGCTACTATTTAAAATGAACAACGGTGAAATCAAAAGAAAATGGTCTGCTTATCATACAGCATTGAAACACAGTTATTGAATATGCAGAAGCAAACAATAATTGTGCTGCTGCTAATGAATTCTAAAGCAATGAGAAGCGGATTAGAGAATGGTAAAAAAAATAAAACAACACTAAAAGACATGCCAAGAGGCCAGAAAAATGCATAACAAGGTGCACTTAATTTCTTGGACTGAAGAAAGATCATAATGATTGGGTTGTTGAATGTTGACAAAATGGCTCTCTCACCACAAGAACTTGAATTTTTCTGCATGCTTTGCATATGTCAAAAATGACTAATACAAGTCAATAAAGCCATCAATGTTTCTCACATCAGTGGGTTGGTTTCCTCGTTTCATGATCCGTCATGATCTCTGTCTTCATCAGCAAACAAAGATAGCACAAATGCTGCCTAGCAATCTGGAAATAAAAATCAAATCTTTCCAAAGATTTATTATAAAACATCGAAAGAAATATGCATGAGCTGACACAAAGAGAAAATATTGATGAAATACCGATGACATTTGATCTCCTGAGCAACAGAATGGTAACTAGTGTTGGTGAAAAAACAGTTTTAATTAAAACTACTGGCCACGAAAAAAATCCAATTTACAGTGGTCTTATCATGTTTGGTAAATAGATCAAAGGTTCCTCCTGTAATTATTTTTAAAAGAAAAACTTTGCCTACAAACATGAAATTTCATGCGGGTGTCATTGTATGCAAACATGGAAAGAGATGGATGGATGGATGAAAGAGGGACTATTGAATGGCTAGAAAAAGTGTGGAATAAGAGACCAGGAGCATTTGTCAAGAAACCTGCTATTCTCATTTGGGACACGTTTAGAGCACACAAGATGATGAGGTAAAATGTGGCCAAAAAAATTATAACTATTTTGGCTGTAGTTCTTGGGGACTTACCTTCTGTTTCACAACACCTTGATGTCTGCCTGAACAAACCCTTTGAAGACAGGCTATGCAAAATGTGGTCTGACTGGATGTGCTCAAACATGGTGAGTTGATAAAAAGTGAGAATCTTATGAAGCCCCAAATCAATCTGGTTGCCCAGAGGGTCAGTATGCATGGAAGTCCATTCCTCAGGAAATTATAGAAAAGTCATTTCAGACATGGCACAACAGCAATACACTTGATGGGTCAGAAAACGATTCCATATTTGCTGATGGCACACTGGAACCTGATGATAAGGAATCTGAGTCTAAAGGTGACAGTGATAACATCTATGATGACAATGCATGAGCAGCTATTACTGAAGCTGAGTTTAATGAATTCTTTGGTGAATTGGAGATTGATTCGGACTTTGAAGGATTTTAAGACTTTTAAATAAGTACATTAGAATTATAAGAGACTTTAAAATCAGTAAACAGATATTTAAAACATTGACTGTAATTTTATAACCACTGAACCTTTTTGTTCAGTTATTATAACAAGAGGGTTTCTTTGTTAGATTACATTAAAATAAATGTAAGACTTTTGTGTGTTTCTTGTGACTCCAACTTTAAAAATACAGCAGGGTCAGCAAACTTTGGCTCCCGGCCACTCAGAGTAATCCACTGGTGCACTGAGATGTTTTGTGTACCTAGAACATCCACAGGCCAGTGGCTGTGATTTGCTATTCATGTCCAATGGGAGCTGTGGGAAGTGGCATGGGTTGAGCTATGTGCTGGCTGTCCCTTCCCATCACTCCTATTGGCCAAGAATGGTGAACTGCAGACACTGGGAGCTGACCTCTGATCTATAATGATAATGCTTACCCATTAAGAAGCCCACCCACTCTTTAACCCTTCACGTTTTAACCTAAAAAAATTAGCTTATGAATGAGTATATACACTACATTGCTATGCCAGTGTCCCATTACTGAAGATGAAGCATCATGTGTTATTTCTATCATTACCATTTGTGTTGGATAGGAGTGCTGACCTGTATTTGGTGACTAAAGGGTTAAACTCAGGTAGCTAGGGGGTATTGTCAGGGAGCCAGGACAGCCAGTAGGATAGGGTCCTCAAATTTGAATCAGAAGATATACCTGCCTGCTGTTTTTCTTTGTGCAAGTTTTAAGCTAGGATGAATAAAAGCAGGCAGAACTACCATGTCTATAAAGAATACTGGGTATGGAAATGGACTGGACCTTTTAGCACGGATTGTAAGTAGACAGGGAAATGTCTACTTAGTCGTGATCAGGCTATTTTCTTTATTTTGTTGCTTTGTTAAACTTGTCTGTGCTAAGTCCATATGTCCTCCCCCATACACTGTCTTTTAAGCTATATCCCAGAGTTACAATTTCTCTGTGTTTTAATCTGTTCTTTTCTCATTTGTTCTGTAACACCTAGCAACTAAATATGCTTTATTAAGTATATCTTTTTGTTTTCTTAATAAAATCACCTTTTTAATGTGATTTGATTCTTGTGCCCTGGAAGATAACAGGATGTCTATGTATGCATGCCTAAGACTGAGAGGTCAGCTATCAGAGATTGCAGTTTGTTTTCTCTTTTTTTTTTCAAGCTCTCTTGTGAAAAAAGAGTTTGGGGTACCCCTCTGGAAGAAGTGTAAGTGCTTTCTCCGTGGGTCTAAGAAGAAGGGGGGTTTCCTCCTAAGACCAGGAAATCTATGACCGTGTGGATGTTTTTTTAAGCAGAAGCCTGTAGAGGCAAAGTATTTTTAAGGTCTCTTGTGGGCCCACACTTTCTGCACTTGGAGTGACGAAGTAGGGAAGAGCCTCAACACCATTATTATTATTTCTCTTGTTTTGTTTCAAAGATGCCTCCCATTAGTTGGAAAATGCTGGAGAAAATTTAAAATAGGAAGAAACTAAATATTGAGAGCAATGTTTTCCTTTCTCCAGTTTGCCTCTATATTCTCTAGAGGACCAACATAGTGTCATTGGTGTTATTGGCATTGTTCGAATTCTCCAGTAAATTACACAACTCCTGGGTTTTAATTCATGAACTCTTAGAAGAACTGAATATTTCAACCAAAAGTTCTGCTGTACAATATTCCCAATGTTTCAGGATAATCCCTAATTTGCCTTCAATTTATAAACTATGAAAAGTCAAAAGATCTTTCCATAATATATTTTGACAAACTACTCTCAGTTGCATCTTCTGAAACTGTAGTACAACTGATGAAGCACAATTACATTCACACAATATCATTTGATGAAAAGCCATAATTTGCAATTCTCTACTATCAGAATAAAACATTTCTAACATTTCCATTAGGTTTGCAGTATCTACGTAACCCATGAATCCATAGACTGACATATCTACTTTTTTGAACTGATAAGCCTTGTGTTGAGAAATATCACCCATAATGATGAATGCCCTGGACATACCAATCTAAGGACACGTCATTAACTCCATACTCACGCAAAATAACCAAAAGACTGAGTGATGGTTATAATGTCAATGGGACTTTTGCTGGAGTAAGGAGAGAAAAATAAAGCCCTGTCTTTGTGCACTACCAAACTGAGTTTGTAGTATATGAACAGAAGAACAGGGTCTGTGGAAATCTAATTGAAATCCCTATGAGCTGCTTATGTATATTTCTAACCATATGAGGGAACAGATGTCGTTAAGTTCTTGTTCAAGTGAATACATTGCAATAAAGTTTCATTAATGAAAACTAAAATAACAGATAGATAGATATGTGAATTTTAACAACAAAATGAGGAACAATATTGTTTAAACCTTAATTTAAAAATTAAGTAGGAGTTTTCCAATCTTAATCATTTCATCAAGTGCTTCTACCTGCTTATTAATGTAACTAACAAGATTTCATCTTAGCAAAAAGAATATCTATTAATATATTATAGGCATGCTAGAGCAGTTCTTCTCAAAGAAAAAAATGTTATGGACCAAATGATAGAACTTTGTTCTTTTAATACAGTTTCAGATATACACATTGAAAATTGCCATTTTTTTATGTTTACATTCACAGATTTATTTATGTGCCTCCAGTGACAGTCAAGCCACTAGATATGGTACTAAAAGTTTGATATAATACATACTATAGAATGCATTGATTACAAACTGCCATGGAATGAATTTTAGTTAGGTTTTCTCTGAACCTCAAAAGTCTTTGCAATTTAAGGGTTTGAACCTGCAAGGTTTTGAGCATTCTCACCTTAATTCACCAGAGCATTACTCAGATTTTTGAACATGCTTCAGTGTTTCAGGGTCAGAGTACTAAGCACCTTGTAAAATCGAGCCCTTAATTATTAAGTTTTATTAAAGACAGAACAGTTGAAAGCACTTTTTGCATTTCATAGGCTAATTCAAGGGAACTGTTAATAGGAATATTGAATGACATAATTATGGAAGACAATTAAATAATTCAATTAAGCATTCCCCTAACTGAATTTTTCTTCTGTACCTTGACATTGAAACAAAATCATTTTGTCTGCTGCAGCTGCTCTGAAAGTCAGTTTTCATGCCAAAAGGAAACCAAGTGTAATTTATTGTTATTGTTTAGAATAAAAATACTCATTATTATTCCAGTTTATAGGAAAATATAAACTCAAATTACTGTTCAGATTATTGTGATGTTTTGAATATGCTAAAGATTGTATCTTAGCCACATCATAGGAGTTGCCTTTAAGATGGGTATAATTACATGAAATAATATCTTTAACTAAACATCCTTAAGGAGCAACTAACAAAAACACAGAGAGAAAGAAGATAGAGGAATGTAATTCCCCCCAAAATATTGCTAGGTGGCTGTCCAACCAAATTATTCTTTTGAATTCTAAAGTACAGTAAGTGTTACTGGAGAAGGTTGTTGTGATGTGTTTGACAGGCGTGAACTGTGGTTTCACCAAAAAATCCAACTACTTTCAGTTTAATTTTCTATTTTCTTGTTGAATTTTTCAATACCAAAATGACCAGACACATGGAATCATTTCCTTCCCTTCTGAAAAAACAGCCAGTAAATAGAAGAAAAAAAGTTGCCTCTTCTGGGGGAGCTCCACTCTAACACCTGGTCTACACTTTAAACAGGGAGATCGACATATCTATGGTGCTCAGCGATTGAAGGATCTATTAAGCCCTCTATGCTCTACCTTAACTAAAATAAGCCACAAAGTAGATGTAGCTAGGTTAGCAGATCAATGATTCTGTCAACCTTACATAAGAACATAAGAACGGCCGTACTGGGTCAGACCAAAGGTCCATCTAGCCCAACATCCTGTCTACAGACAGTGGCCAGCACCGGGTGCCCCAGAGAGGGTGGACCGAAGACAGTGATCAAGTGATTAGTCTCCTGCCATCCCTCTCCAGCCTCTGACAGACAGAGGCCAAGGACACCATTTTATCCCCTGGCTAATAGCCTTTTATGGACCTAACCTCCATAAAATTCTCTAGCTTCTCTTTAAACTCTATTAGGGTATGTCTACACTACAAAGTTAGTTCGAACTAACTTTAATAGGCGCTACACTAGCGCTCCGTTAGTTCGAATTTAATTCGAACTAACGGAGCGCTCAGTTCGAACTAGGTAATCCTCATTCCACGAGGATTAAGTCTAGTTCGAACTAGCTAGTTCGAATTAAGGAGTGTGTAGCCCCTTAACTCGAACTAGTGGGAGGCTAGCCCTCCCCAGGTTTCCCTGGTGGCCACTCTGGTCAACACCAGGGAAACTCTACTGCCCCCCTCCCAGTCCCGGACCCCTTAAAGGGGCACGGGCTGGCTACGGTGCCCGTGCCAGGTGCAAGCCTGCCAGCATCCAGCCAGCAGACCCTGCACCTGGCACGGATCGAGCCACCCACCCGATGCCACCCAGCCCTCCCCCTCTTCCCGGGACCAGGCTGGCGGCTCCCGGGAGCTTGCCCGGGACCGCAAGAGGCGGGCACCCACCTGGGCTAGTGTGGACATCGTGAACCTCATCCACGATCTCCACACTAGGCACAGGAAAGTGGCCGGCTTGGGCAGGAGAGCTGCCAGCCTGGCCACCCAGGAGCAGGTGTGCAAGAGAATGAAGGGGGTCCACTGAGACCCCCGACCCTGAGCCCTGAGCTTACAATGACCGTCCTGGGTCAGACCAAAGGTCCATCTAGCCCAGTAGCCTGTCTGCCGACAGCGGCCAACCCTAGGGACCCTGGAGGGGATGGACCGAAGATAGTGACCAAGCCATTTGTCTCGTGCCATACCTCTCCAGCCTTCCACGAACCTTGGGCAGGGACACCACTCCTACCCTCTGGCTAATACCACTCCATGGACCCAACCTCCATGACTTGATCTCACTTCCCTTTAAACTCTGTTCCAGTTCTAGTCTTCACAGCCTCATGCAGCAAGGAGTTCCACAGGTTGACTCTTTGCTTTGTGAAGAAGGACTTTCTGTTACTAGTTTGAAGCCTGCTACCCATTCCTTTCCTTTGGTGTCCTCTAGTCCTTCTTTATGGGAACTAATGAAGAACTTTTCTATATGCACCATCTCCACACAACTCCTGCTTTTAGAGACCTCTATCCTGTCCCCCCTCATTCTCCTCTTTTCTAAGCTGAAAAGTCCCAGTCTCTTTAGCCTCTCTTCATATGGGACCTGTTCCCAACCCCTGATCATTTTAGTTGCCCTCCCCTCTCCCAGCCTCTCTCTTCCCCTCTCCCACCTCCTTTTCCCAGTCTCCCCCAGTTTTGATCAATAAAGACAGATTCCATTTTGGAAGACACGTTATCTTTATTTTGTACATCAAGAAGAGGGGCTAGGGAAGGGTAAGTGGAAGGAGGTGAGGGAGGAATGGGGCACGAGCCCCTGACGGGGAGGACTGGGCTGGCTCTGCGGGCTTCTGGGGGTGGAAGCTCTCCTGCAGCCTCCCAATTTCCCCCTCTCTCCAGATGGCAGCCTGCGGAAAGTGCAGCTGGGCTGATGGCCGAGTGCTGTGATGTGCCCAGTGTGGGCACTCAGGGCACTCCAAGCTAGGACTGCTTTGCAAGCGGGGCACCTCTGAGAACTGTCTGTCCGGGGTGGGGGTCGGGATCCTTTAACCACAGCCCTCGGCTAGCCTGAGACAGCATCTCCACACTCTAAGTCCTCGTCTGATGCCCTGCCGGCACTGCTTCCGGCCATCCTTAACCCCGCTTCAGGGTCCACTTAATGTGGACGCGCTAGTTCGAATTAGCAAAATGCTAATTCGAGCTAGTTTTTAGTTCTAGCTGCGTTAGTTCGAATTAGCTTAGTTCGAATTAACTAATTCGAACTCAGTTAGTTCGAATTAGCTCTGTAGTGTAGACATACCCTTATAGTCCTAGCCTTCACAGCCTCCTCCTGCAAGGAGTTCCACAGGTTTACTACACGCTGTGTGAAGAAGAACTTTCTTTTATTAGTTTTAAGCCTTCTACCCATTAATTTCATTTGGTGTCCTCTAGTTCTTCTATTTAGGGAACTATTTAATAACTTTTCTTTATCGGTTTTCTGAAAATCCAAGTATACTATATCTACTGGATCCCCCTTATCCGCATGTTTGTTAACCCCTTCAAAGAACTCGAAGGGTATGTCTACACTACAGCGCTAGTTCGAACTAACTTAGTTCGAATTAGTTAATTCGAACTAAGCTAGTTCGAACTAACGCATCTAGAAGTAAAAACTAGTTCGAACTAGCGTTTTGCTAGTTCAAACTAGCAAGTCCACATTGAGTGGACTCTGAACAGGGCTTAAGGATGGCCGGAAGCAGTGCCGGCAGGGCATAAAAGGAGGACTTAGAGCATGGAGATGCTGTCTCAGGCTAGCTGAGGGCTGCGCTTAAAGGGTCCCGACCCCCACCCCGGACACACAGTTCTAAGGGGTGCCCCGCTTGCAAAGAAGTTCTGGCTTGGAGTGCCCTGAGTGCCCACACTGGGCACATCACAGCACTCGGCCATCAGCCCGGCTGCACTTGCCGCAGGCTGCCATCTGGGGAGAGGGAGTAATTGGGGGGCTGCAGGAGAGCTTCCACCCCCAGAAGCCCGCAGAGCCAGCCCAGTCCTCCCCATCGGGGGCTCGTACCCCATTCCTCCCTCACCTCCTTCCACTTACCCTTCCTTAGCCCCCCTTCTTATTGATGTACAAAATAAAGATAACGTTTCTTCCAACATTGACTCTGTCTTTATTGAAAAAAAACTGGGGGAGACTGGGAAAAGGAGGTGGGAGAGGGGAAGAGAAAGGCTGGGAGAGGGGAGGGCAACTAACATGATCAGGGGTCGGGAACAGGTCCCAGATGAAGAAAGGCTACAGAGACTGGGACTGTTCAGCTTAGAAAAGAGGAGACGGAGGGGGGACAGGATAGAGGTCTCTAAAAGCAGGGGTTGGGTGGAGAGGGTGCATTCAGAAAAGTTCTTCCTGAGTTCCCATAAAGAAGGACTAGAGGACACCAAAGGAAAGGAATGGGTAGCAGGCTTGAAACTAGTAAGAGAAAGTTGTTCTTCTTCACAAAGCAAATAGTTAACCTGTGGAACTCCTTGCTGCAGGAGGCTGTGAAGGCTACAACTAGAACAGAGTTTAAAGGGAAGTGAGATAAAGTGATGGAGGTTGGGTCCATGGAGTCCTATTAGCCAGAGGGTAGGAGTGGTGTCCCTGCCCAAAGTTTGTGGAAGGCTGGAGAGGGATGGCACGAGACAAATGGCTTGGTCATTGTCTTCGGTCCATCCCCTCCAGGGTCCCTAGGGTTGGCCGCTGTTGGCAGACAGGCTACTGGGCTAGATGGACCTTTGGTCTGACCCAGTACGGCCATTGTAAGCTCAGGGCTCAGGGTCGGGGGTCTCAGTGGACCCCCTTGATTTTCATGCACACCTGGTCCTGGGTGGCCAGGCTGGCAGCTCTCCTGCCCTAGACGGCCACTTTCCTGTGCCTAGTGCGGAGATCGTGGACGAGATCCACGATGTCCGCACTAGCCCAGGAAGGTGCCCGCCTCTTGCGGTCCAGGGCAAGCTCCCGGGAGCCGCCAGCCTGGTCCCGGCAAGAGGGGGTGGGCTGGGGGGCATCAGGTGGGTGGCTCTGTGCCGTGCCAGGTGCAGGGTCTGCTAGCTGGGTGCTGGCAGGCTTGCACCTGGCACGGGCACCGTAGCCAGCCCGTGCCCCTTTAAGGGGTCCGGGGCCGGGAGGGGGGCATAGAGTTTCCCTGGTGTTGGCCAGAGTGGCCACCAGGGAAACCTGGGGAGGGCTAGCCTCCCACTAGTTCGAACTAAAGGGCTACACAGCCCTTAGTTCTAACTAGCTAGTTCGAACTAGGCGTTAGTCCTCGTAAAATGAGGTTTACCTAGTTCGAACTAAGCGCTCCGCTAGTTCAATTCAAATTCGAACTAGCGGAGCGCTAGTGTAGCACCTATTAAAGTTAGTTCGAACTAACGTCTGTTAGTTCGAACTAACTTTGTAGTGTAGACATACCCTAATAGATTAGTAAGACAGGATTTCCCTTTACTGAAACCATGTTGACTTTTGTCCAACAAATTATGTTCTTCTACATGCTTCACAATTTGATTCTTTACTATTGTTTCTACTAATTTGCCCGGTCCTGAAGTTACACTTACCAGTCTGTAATTGCCAGGATTTCCTCTAGAGCCCTTTTTAAATATTGGTGTCACGTTGTATACCTTCCAGTCATTAGGTACGGAAGCCGATTTAAGGAATAGGTTACAAACCACAGATAATAGCTCAGCAATTTCCCATTTGAGTTCTTTTAGAAGCCCTGGATGAATGCCATCCGGTCCCGGAGATTTGTTAACATTAAGTTTTTCTATTTGTTCCAAAACCTCCTCTAATGTCACTTCAATCCGGGAAAGTTCCTCAGATTCATTACCCACAAAGGACGGTGCAGATTCAGGAATCTCCCCAATGTCCTCAGCCGTGGCTTTATCGTCCTTGATTGCTCCTTTTATAGCTCGATCATCTAGGGGACCCACAGGTTTTTTAGCAGGCTTCCTGCTTCTAATGTACTTAAAAAACATTTTGTTATTTCTTTTTGAGTTTTTGGCTAGCTGTTCCTCAAAATCTTTTTTCGCTTTTCTTATTACATTTTTACACTTGATTTGACAGTGTTTATGTTCTCTTCTATTTATCTCACTAGGATTGGACTTCCACTTCTTAAAAGATACCTTTTTGTCCCTCACTGCTTCTTATACATAGTGGTTAAGCCACGGTGACTCTTTTTTAGGTCTCTTGCTATGTTTTTTAATTTGGGGTATACCTTTAAGTTGGGCCTCTATTAAGGTGTCTTTAAAAAGTTTCCATGCAGCTTTCAGGGATTTGGCTCTAGTCTCTGTGCCTTTTAATTTCTGTTTAACTATGATATAACCTTGTTATGTCAAAAGAACCAAAGAAGGAAGACTAAATCTCAATTTTCCAGTGTGTAACTTTATCAAATTAGGATCAAAATTTTTCCTGTGTACCCTGGGGTTTCATTCATGTCCTGTGCATGGATGGAGAGCAGAATATTTTAGCTAAGCTCTCCCATGCACATCTGAAAGAGAATTATACCTTCACATTGTAACCTCTTAGGTCATGTCTTCAGTACATGAAAGATCAACACTGTCGCAGTCGATCTTCCAGCATTCAATTTATCGTATCTAGTGAACACCTACTAAATCGAACTCAGAATGTGCCCCTGTCAGTGCCAGTACTCCTGCTTCTCACTAGGAGTAAGGGAAGCCAACAGCCTTCTGATGTCTGGATGGCGTGGAAGCTCAACTGGAGATGTCGACTCCAGGTACATAATTAACATAGCTGGAATTGCGTATCTTAATTCGACTTTCTGCTGTAGTGTAAACCAGGCCACAGTATGTTATAAATGTAGTCCTTTATGGCTAAAATAGACTAAAAACCCAGGTAAGATTCTAATCTGAGTTAAGCTAATACATTACACAGGAGGAATATCAACATTTGGTTCAAAGCTGAGTATTGTAAATTCACATGCAAATATAATATTCTGGTCTATGTTCTACATTCCTAAAAATAGGCAAATCTGCTGGCTACAAAACATTTAGCTTGTCATACACTAAAAATAAGTGGAAGTTTATTCTTTAAAAGCTGCTTTTGTTCCATGAAAAGCTTTATAAATAGTTTTGCTTGGTTAAATGGTAGTACAGAAGAATTTGTTTTCAGTGAACATTAGTTTTAGTAATCACTACATGAAGTCATCATAGTGGCCAAATCAATTAAAAAAACTACCTTCGAAAAGCCAGTTCTTTTGACTGTTGTGTTTGCCCTGCCTTTTTATTGATCAGTGGACATTCACTTGTAACTATCAAACTGGAAACCTTTTCTTAGATTTTTTTTCCCCAGCAGATCTGAAAAATAAGAGAGAACATCAAACCTTTTTCATTTCTCCTAGTCTACAGGAAAAAAATGTCAGTGATTGTTTGAGTGCAGGAAACAGAAAATTATAACCTGGAATCAATAGAATTGAGTTGGATAGATGGATTTCATGTACATTTATATTTGGACCACACTGATCTTGTTATAGAGACACATTTTCAAAGGAGCCTCAGTCTGGTCTTCATTTATGTGCATTTGAACAAATGTGCATACATTTATTACTTTCATTCATGGATGCAGATGATTGAATCTCGCTAGGTGCATGAACAAGAGACTGCTCAAAAATGCATGTGTTCAAAATTCATGAAGGGTTTCTACAAAGGTGCATGCACACAAACTCCCTCTATATAGAATGACAACATCACGCTTTCATGCTAGAATGATGTCATCATGCCCTTACACCCTCTGGTCATGACAGTGGCCAGGGGAGAGGCTGTTGGCATGAGTAGAAAGCAAGGGCTCAGCCTGTTAGTTCACTTAAAGAAAGCAGTAGCTTCGGTTACCAAAACTCAAATCTGTCACTCAATTTACGTTGCCCAAATTTGTGCAGCCATGTTTCTGGGCATTCAGTTTTGGGATACTTTAAAATTTAAGTTGTAAGCACAAAAATATTTTTCCTGTGCCATCTGGAAGGCAGAGGGATTAGTCACAATGAATTTTCCTGATTTCGGAGCACAGTTGCCATCCTTGTAAACTACTGTAGGTAGCCACACAATTAGATTCATAAATCTGGAGCAAGGAAGAGGCCTGTGTCAACATTTTTCCTTTAAAACTATCTTACTGTCCTGAAAAGCAAATACACAATAAGCTTTGCAATCCGGCACAGTATGCAAATACATTGAACAGCCACAAGCTCAGGCAAATAATAAGGGGAAATAGCATTAGCTTATGTGAAAAAAATTGTAAGACACATCATTTCTATGATACAAATACAATGAGCTAGACAATGTGTCTGCATTATTTGAGAAAAGAAATTATTTTTGATCTTACGCCACTGGAACAAACATTAGTGCTGTCAACACAGAGAGAGAAATTTTGCTTATAAACTGGATCTTCAGAGAATGTATCTTGCTGTTCTACATCACAGAGTGCTAAATACTTTTATGACACAGCTCTCCACTTTGCCAACTAATTCTGCATTATCTCTATGCAGATTCAATATCAATGCAGTGGCAATCTTATGCTTATGAACTGACACTAAAATGCTATTCCCTCATTCTCTTCACAGAATAAATGCGTCTTGCATAACTTACATTTACAAATAAAACAGGGCACCTATCACAAAATCATTTAACCTTCAGAGTGACAACTGATCATAGAATCATAGAACTGGAAGAGACCTCAGAAGGTCATCAAGTCCAGCCCCCTGCTCTAGGCAGGATCAATTCCAACTAAATCAACCTGGCCAGGGCTTTGTCAAGCGTAGACTTAAACACCTCTAGGGATGGAGACTCCACTACTTCCCTAGGTAACCCAATCCAGTGCTTCACCACCCTCCTAGTGAAATAGTTTTTCCTAATATCCAACCTGGACCTCTCCCACCACAACTTGAGACCATTGCTCCTTGTTATGCCATCTGTCACTACTGAGAACAACCTTTCTCCATCCTCTTTGGAACCTCCCTTCAGGAAGTTGAAGGCTGCTATCAAATCCCCCCTCACTCTTCGCTTCTGCAGACTAAACAGACCCAAGTCCCTCAGCCTCTCCTCATAAGTCATATGCTCTAGCCCCCTAATCATTTTGGTTGCCCTCTGCTGGACCCTCTCCAATGCTTCTGCATCCTTTTTGTAGTGGGGGGCCCAGAACTGGACACAATACTCCAGATGTGGCCTCACCAAAGCCGAATAAAGGGGAATGATGACATCTCTGGATCTGCTGGCAATGCTCCTCTTAATGCAACCTAATATGCCATTAGCCTTCTTGGCTACAAGGGCACATTGTTGACTCATATCCAGCTTCTCATCCACTGTAACCCCCAGGTCCTTTTCTGCAGAACTACTGCTTAACCGGTTGGTCCCTAGCTTGTAACTATGCTTGGGATTCTTCCATCCCAAGTGCAGGACTCTACACTTGTCCTTGTTGAACCTCATCAGATTTCTTGTGGCCCAATCCTCCAGTTGTCTAAGTCATTCTGTACCCTATCTCTTCCCTTGAGCGTATCTACCTCTCCCCCCAGTTTAGTGTCATCCGCAAACTTGCTGAGGGTGCAATCCATCCCCTCATCCAGATCATTAATAAAGATATTGAACAAAACCGGTCCTAGAACCGAACCTTGGGGCACTCCACTAGAAACCGACCGCCATCCTGACATCGAGCCATTGATCACTACCCGCTGGGCCCGGCCTTCTAGCCATCTTTCTATCCATCTTACCGTCCATTTACCCAATCCACAATCCCTTAACTTGCTGGCAAGAATATTGTGGGAAACCGTATCAAAAGCCTTGCTAAAGTCAAGGTATATAACATCCACTGACTTCCCCATGTCCACCGAGCCAGTTACCTCATCATAGAAGCTAATCAGATTGGTCAGGCACGACTTGCCCTTTGTGAATCCATGCTGACTATTCCTAATCACTTTCCTCTCATCCAAGTACCTCAATATGGATTCCTTAAGGATCCCTTCCATGATTTTTCCAGGAACCGAGGTAAGACTAACCGGCCTATAGTTCCCTGGATCATCCTTCTTCCCTTTTTTGAAGATGGGCACTACATTTGCCTTTTTCCAGTCATCCAGGATTTCTCCCGATCTCCACGACTTTTCAAAGATAATAGCCAAAGGATCAACAATGACATTTGCCAACTCCCTCATTACCCTCGGATGCACTAAGTCCGGACCCATGGATTTATGTACGTTTAGCTTTTCTAAATAGTTCCTAACCTGTTCTTTACCCACCACGGGCTGTCCATCTTCATCCCATCTTGCGTCACTTGGCACAGAAGTCCAGGAGCCGACCTTGTCCGTGAATACAGAGGCAAAGAAAGCATTGAGTACTTCCGCTTTCCCCACATCATCTGTCACTAGGTTACCTCCTTCATCCATTAGGGGCCGCACACCCTCTCTGATCACCTTCTTCTTGTTAACATGCCTGTAGAAACCTTTCTTGTTATCCTTCACATCTTTAGCCAGTCGCAATTCCATTTGTGCTTTCGCCTTCCTGATAACCCCCCGGCATTCTTGAGCTATACCTTTAAACTCCTCCCTGGTCATTTGTCCAAGTTTCCACTCTTTGTAAGCTTCCTTTTTGTGCTTAAGTTCACCAAGGATCTCCCCTGTAAGCCAGTCCGGTCTCCTACCATGTTTGCCTCTCTTGCTACGTGTCAGGATGGTTTCTTTCTGTGCCTTCAATAAGGCTTCTTTAAAATACTGCCAGCTGTCCTGGACTCCTTTCCCCTTCATGTTAACATCCCAGGGGATTCTGCCCATCAGATCTCGGAGGGAGTCAAAATCTGCTTTTTTGAAGTCCAAGGTGTGTTTACTACTCTCTTTTCTTCCTTTCGTCAGGATCCTGAAATCTACCATCTCATGATCACTGCTTCCCAGGTTGTCACCCACCTCCACTTCCCTTATTAGTTCCTCCCTGTTTGTGAGCAGAAGGTCAAGCTGCGCACGGCCCCTGGTTGGATCCTTCAGCACCTGTGTCAAGAAGTTATCCCCAACATTCTCCAAAAACTTCCTGGATTGCCTGTGTACTGCCGTATAGGTTTCCCAGCAGATATCAGGGTGATTAAAGTCCCCCACGAGAACCAGGGCCTGCGATCTGGAAGCTTCACTCAGTTGTCCGAAGAAAGCCTCATCTACCTCATCCACCTGATTCGGTGGCCTGTAGCAAACACCAACCACAACATCAATGCTGTTGTTTGCTCCTTTAAACTTAACCCATAGACTCTCAACAGGTTTTTCTCCCTCTTTATACTGGAGTTCAGAGCAATCGTAGTGCTCTCTTACATATAGTGCACAATGGTAATGGCACTGGTCAGACATGTAACACTTAGACAAGACTTCTACACACCAAAAAATAAAGTGTCACCATACACCATCTTCCTTGATTCAAACAAAGTATTTGGCTTCTCAGCATTCCCTTCAGTTCTCTCTCATAGCATTTCTTGGCAGCCAGGAGCACTCTGAGCATGTGCATAGCTTTCAAGTGACCAGCATTGCAAATGAGCCAGGTTGAGAGCAATGATATTCTGAAATATTTACTATTATGGGACTGCAGTAGGGTATGCATACCATGTACAGGAAGGCTTAATTCCCTGTTGGTGGAGGTAGTCCTGCCCCCTAGCTACACTGTGCATGCTCCAAGTGCTGGGGTAGTGTAAAAGGGAGCAGCTCAGTTCAGTCTGGGCTGGATGCTGGAGAGACAGGATCTGCTACAGGAGCTCCAGAGGTGGACCAGCCAGAAACCCAGATGAGGGGTGCCAGAGACCCAGGAGAATGTATCGATCCTCCTGAGCTGGTAGAGCTTCACATGGAGACTGGCACTGTGGAGCCTGAAAACCCTTAAACCACTTGGGCAACCCCAACACCAGAATTGGTAGGAAATGACCCAGGGAAGGTGCATGAGTAACCTTACTCCCACCTGAGTAAACTCCGTGTGTTGTGGTGGGATTCCCTCCTGAGCGAGTGGCAGATCATTCCTCCACTGGTAGGGCCCTGGATGGGGGTCCAATGCAGTAGGGTGGGCCTGGACCCAACTGGGTCTACTACCCCAACTCCTTTGACTATAGTCATTAAACTATACTGCCCTGTTCCCTAGGGCTACTTTATAGACTCTGGTTGTTAGGCTGTGCTGCCCTGCGACTCAAGGGCTGTTTCATAGACTCTGGCCATTAGGCCATATTGCTCTTTCACTCAAGGACCAATATACAGATTGTGGCCATTGAGCTGCACTTCCCTGGGATGGGATGTGCCTACGATGTGACAAGTCTAAAAAACCAACTGACAGCCCTCTCCCCTTTTAGCGCTATAAATCTTACAGAACTTGCATTGGCTGCTGACTCAGAAACCCTGTCACTCGTTATACCATAATGCTCTATGACTAGCTTATTCTATTGCTCCTCTGCCCCATGCTAATGCTGTTCATAGATCACTGCTACCTGAAACAAAACAAAAAAAGTCGTGAGTCCCAATTTTAAGAGGAACCCGGATATGTGGCAGCCCTGTTGAGTATTTAGTCTTCTCGAGTAACAAGGAATTCAAGGAAACTTTTTACATGTTATAGGTAAAGGAGTGATTTTGATTGTATACAGAAAATATGTCTACTTCCTTTGTATTAGAGAGCCACGCTGTACAAACAGCAAGTTGTTCCAGAGATGAAAGCTGAGCTGTCACTCTACTATAACTGCAGCATTTTAGATTTAAAGAAGGTTGCAACAATCTGGATGATCATTAAAGCTCAGTACATTTTTATACTGCCTCCCTCTAGTGTTTATGATGATAAACACATTATGCATGTGCAATTTTCAACTGCACATTCAATAGTGAGTTTTCTTTATTCATTATTTTTAAATGCAACTCTATTGTTATTTAATGACCTCATTGCTGAAATGCCAGTTCTTCTTTCAGGTAAGTTAGGAATACTGATATTCTGAATGAGGGAGTTTCTCACAAGCATGCTTTGCCAAGTTCGTGGCTAGTCCACAATGGAGTTGTTTACTCAGCAAGCAGGTGCTGCTGAAGAACAGTGAGAGTAAGGAGGGGGGGATCAAAGACGCAGCTGAGGCTTGATTCACACACAGTTTTTCAGACAGTAATTGTAGTGCACTATGACATATATTTGCAATTCAAACGTACAGATTGAAAGGGGGGAGGGGAATGAAACACTTTGTTTTCCTGTCTCTCAGACACTTGCAAGAAGAATTGTTGCTCATGCTTCTACCAGGAGTAGAAAATAGTAGGTGTATTATGAGTCTAAGCTGCTTTTGGCACATTGACAGTTATGCAGTATATTTACACTACAAATGTCTGTGTGGTTGTAGCATGAGTAGACATACCAGTCCAAACTACCGGGCATTTAAAAATGGCGGCACCCGGGAACATGCGAATGAAGCCTGGGATATTTTAATCCCGGGATTCATTTGCAAATTTGAATGACTACATTAGCCACCCTAGTTCAAACTAGGGTGGCTAGTGTAGACATACCCTAGGAGTCTTAAAATTCGAGACCCTGAACAGAAAAAGATGTTCAGATAAATGGCAATGCACTTTTTCACCTCTGTGTTTGTTCTGTGAAAAGTTGTACACCAAACCCTACAGGTGACAAGCAACTACACAGCTTTTCTTTTGATTTTTAAACCACATTTGGGTCAGCTTGGTCATGTAAATGTGACCCACATTTACCTTTTCTAGTGCTCCCTTAAACGCAAGGCCTGAGATCATTTGGGATACAATATTGGTTTCGTTTACACTGTACCTCTCATGAGCAAAAGTCTATGCAAATGAAGCGCAGGTTTTTTTGTGCAAAAAGGAGCCGGCTGCATAGCTCCTTTTTGCGCAAAAGCCTCTTGCGCAAAAATGGACCCTAATTAATTATGCGAATGAAGCATGGCAATATGCTAATCTGCACTTCATTTGCTTTTGCACAAGAGTGGTGCAGTGTAGACATAGCCTTAGGAGCACTAGTCAGCTGGTGGCACTACAGTTGTCATACACTAAACAGCAGCTTTCATCAGTTTGTTCAGAGACAGATGAAGTTTGAAAGGAGACTATGACGGTCTAGGTCATTATTGGAGTTTACAACCAACGGTTTCCTTAGTTTGTCAGCTATCACTGACAGTATGTTGTTCATCAAGAAGTTTTCGTTTGATTTTCAGTAACATAGTGACATGAGCCAGAGGAACAAAAAGACCACAGCTAAGAGAGAAGCATGCACTTCCTGCTCAATTTTGGTTGTGCAACATAAAATCCTACACAGCTACGAAAGATTTTCTTATGACTACCTCTGTTTTATTATGTTTGATGCATTTTGACTGAGTGTGGCTCTAACTATTAGCCTGTGACACTGATCAGGAGTGTTGAGCTTCAACCAGCTAGCAAACACACACACACACACACAGAAAGGATGTGTGGACAACTGAAATGTCAAGTTTGTACAGTTAGCTTGTTAGAGGCATCTTTATTTTCTCTAGAAATGCTTTGTTGTGATACAGTCAAATAAAAAATCCTGCCCTATCTGCATAAAAAGTGAAAGGAACTTTACTATCTCAAGATGGTATACTTCTTGAAGTCAATAGGAGGAAAGAGAACTTGATGGTGTATGTGAAGAAAGCACTCACAGTGGAGTTAAATACCCATAAATTGATTAATTTGGAAAAAGTTATTCATTTTCAGAAGCTACTAGTATAGTGCTCACATGATAGAGCTGGACAATAAGGGTATGTCTAAACTACATGGTTCCATCGATGGAGCCATGTAGATTAGGCTGATCAGCAAAGGGAAATGAAGCCGCGATTTAAATAATCGCGGCTTCATTTAATTTAAATGGCTGCCACTCTGAGCCGACAAACAGCTGATCAGCTGTTTGTCGGCTCAGCGCGCTAGTCTAGATGCTCCCGTGCCGACCTGAAAGCCCTTTATCGACCTCCCCGTTGTGCCTCGTAGGATGAGGTTTACCGGGGAGGTCGATAAAGGGCTTTCATGTCGACAGGGGAGCGTCCAGACTGCCCCGATCTGCCGACAAACAGCTGATTTAAATCGCGGCTTCATTTCCCTTTGCTGAACAAACAAATCTACATGGCTCCGTCAACGGAGCCATGTAGTTTAGACGTACCCTAAGAGATTCTGGCTGATGGTGTCATGATTCTAACCTGATGTTTCATTGACTAGGCCTGTCATTATTTGTTATCCTGTGGGAGAGATTAAAGGAATAATGGTGCAAAATAAACTAGAAGTTTGTTTCTGCTTCTATATAGTTCACCTTTTTTCCAGTCTCACTCGCTTCCATCAATGCCAAATACATTGGTATTAATATCTACTTCACTTTTTTTACTTCACTATTAGTTGTTTGGGCCCCCAAAAAATTAATTCTGAAAAAAAAAAAAAAAAAAAAACCTTGACACAATGAAGAAGTACCAACTGATAGTCATTAATCATGATAATGATAATAGGCAATAATTAGTCTCCTCTGACTGGTGCCACTTGTTAGCACTTCCTCAAAGTATGACTCTAGGAAATTAAATGCCAAAACTGATGGACTCACATAAGACGAGCCATACTGGGTCAGACCAAAGATGCATCTAACCCAGTATCCTGTCTTCTGACAGCAGACAATGCCAGGTGCCTTGGAAAAAATGAACAGAACAAGTAATCATCAAGTGATTCATCACCTATCACTGATTTCTCGCTTTGAGAGACAGAGGCTAGGGACACCATCACTGCCCATCCTAGCTATTAGCCATTGACTGGCCCATCTTCCATGAATATATTCAGCTCTTTTTTTGAACACTGTTGAAGTCTTGGCCTTCATAACTTCCTCTGAAAGGGGTTCCACTTGTTGACACTGTTGCATGAAAAAAATAGCTCCTTATACTTGTTTTAAACCTGTTGCCTATTACTTTCATTTGTCAACCACTAGTCCTTGTGTTATGGGAAGGAATAAATAACTTTTTCTTATGTACTTTCTCCACACCAGTCATGATTTTATGGACTTCAGTCATATCCCTCCCTCATGATCTCTTTTCCTAGAAAGAGAAAAGCCAGTCTTATTAATCTCTCTTCATATGGCAGATGTGTCACTATAGGTACATCTATACAGGATCACTTAGCTTAAAATAAGCTATGCAATTCGAGCTACACAAATTGCGTAGCTTATTTCAAGATAGTCTATTTCAAAACTTGTCACTGTCTGTACAAAACCAAATTCCGAAATAGACCACTATTCTGACAAGTCCCTTAATCCTAGTGGAATGAGGTTTTCCTGGACGTCAGAATAGCATGCCCATTATTTCAAATATATTTCAAAATAACGGGTTTGTAGCTAAGATGCAGAAAATGCTATTTCGGGATACTGGACTTATCCCGAAATAATGCCACTGTTGAGAGGTACCCTATGTGACTACTTACTATTTTTCAGATACAATATAACCAAACAAAATCTTAGTCATTCTACTTAATATAATAGTAATAGAAATGTAGCCGTGTTAGTCCATTACCAGGATAGCTTTCCCAGTTATCACCTCTAATACCATTAGCTCACAGACATCTAACTTTCCCCACCTCTAATATCATTAACTCACAGATACTTACCTTCCTTCCTTCCTCCTCCCCCGCATCCGCCTTCTGTTCTGAAATGTGATTTGTCCTTTTCATATGTGTTGGTTTTTTTAAATTGTATCTATGGTTGTGACTATTTTCTTCCACTATTTGATCTGAGGAAGTGGGTCTGGCCCACGAAAGCTCATCATCTAATAAACCATCTTGTTAGTCTTTAAAGTGCTACATAGTCCTGCATTTTACTTCTACTTAATATAATTATTTTCCTGGAGTTATGAACAAGGGGAGAAATACTGGTCCCTTTAGATTCAATGGGAGTTTTTCCATTGACTTCCCAAGGATCCGGCTTTCTCCCAAAATACTTAGCAGCAATTTTAGGAAATACAGATGGATTGGTCTAGATAGACTGAGCATCAGTCATCAATTTCTCAAAATATTTTTATGCAATTAAGTTACCAATTATCAGGGATGCATGAGATAGCATATTTGTTTATTTGCATTTATCATATACATTCCAGCAAAATGTAATAAATAATTTCTCTCTCTCATGTCAGAATGTATTTGGTTTTTGCTTACATAGGAAAATGCGCAGCAAATGTAAAAATGCTTTAACTTCATTTGTATGTATTTATATAGGAGAAAATAAAATGACTTTATGGCATGATAAGTCTTGGAATAAATCAAAAGGATTTCAAAGCCTTAATGGCAAAATACATTTGTTCCTCACAAAGAATTTTGAGCAGCAGATCTATGGCCATATCCTTTTCTTTAGCTGCTGAATGCTGAAGCTACATTTCAAACTCAGCTCTAGTCGTGATGCTGCTACATTACATACAGAAAGTACATGAAGTACATAACTCAAAAAGTCATTGCACTACGTTGTGCCTTTTATGAGGCATTTGCACAAAGGTTCAAAAACTCTGAGTGTGTATTTGGTTCTATAAATCAGCAGGTCCCTGCAGATCTTGAGGCACTAAACACAGTCTTCTGCATGTTGCTTTCAGAAGTCTCTTCATTCTCCCCTGCCTTTTTCCCAATGTTGCTCAATCAGACATGCTGCGTCTAGATTGGCAAGTTTTTCCGCAAAAGCAGGTGCTTTTGCGGAAAAACTTGCTAGCTGTCTACACTGGCCGCTTAAATTTGCGCAAGAACACTGATGATCTAATGTACGATTGTCAGTGTTCTTGTGCAAATACTATGCTGCTCCCGTTCGGGAAAAAGCCCTCTTGTGCAAATGTATTTGCACAAGAGGGCCAGTGTAGACAGCTAAAAACTGTTTTGAGCAAAAAAGCCCTGATGGCAAAAATGGTGATCGGGGCTTTCTTGTGCAAAACCGCGTCTAGATTAGCACAGACGCTTTTCCACAAAAAGTGCTTTTGTGGAAAAGCGTCCGTGCCAATCTAGATGCTCTTTTCCGCAAATGCTTTTAACAGAAAAACTTTTCCGTTAAAAGCATTTGCGGAAAATCATGCCAGTCTAGATGCAGCCACAGAGTCAGGTTGGAGCTCAGGTTCTAGGAACCTGCAAGGTAGGATTCCAGAGCTCAGGCTTCATCCTAAGGCCAAATGTCTACACCACAATTAAACAGCCCTTTCAACTGAGCCCCACGAGCCAGAGTCGGATGGCACAGGCCTGCCATGGGTGTCTAACTGCAGTGTCGACATACTCTGGAGTTGGTGAATGACCCTGAACAGGGCTTCTGACAGAATTGCCAGGGCACTGGGGAAGGTGGGAGGGGCCCAGCTCTGGGCCCCTGGAAGGGGAAGGGCCTCACATGGAAGAGGTGGGGTTGAGAGGCTAGTCTAGCCCCTGGCTGCTGTGAGCCATGGGCCCTTTTAAAAATAACTGTGCCACAGAGAAGCCCTTTGCTCCCTTCATTGGCAGCGTTACCCTGACTCTTCCCACTCAAGGAGTCCCACTTCATAGTAGGGGAACTGTGAAATGTAATGTCGTCATCAGACAACATGGTCCACAGCTAGTTCCCAAGTAACAGACCACTTTCTCTTCACCACGCTCAGACAAGCATTACAAATAGTAAGCAGAACTTGGCACACTATCCATCGGTTTCTAAATATTCTGCCTGTTTCAAAGAGCAAATATAGATTTTTTTTCCCCTCCCAGAGTTGTGCTTGTTGGTGAAAAACAAATGGAGCAGAATTCACTGTATCCATCTCTAATGGGTTCTAGAAAGCCAGTAACTATCATTTGTTATAATGAGCCAAGATACACAACTAAAGTTTAAAATACTATAATGAAACTAACCCTCACATTTTACACAATTTACTTTTCTAGCTCCTTTTTTAAAGTGTGATATTTGTATGTTTCCACCAAGACTACCAGTAACTGAAAGTTATCTTGCTTCACTTCAAAATCTAATGTTCCTTATTAAAAAAAATACTGATTAAACAAAAAATACAGCTTCATTGAATCTCCCTTTGAAACTATGGCAAGAAAGTAGTTTTTAAATTATCAGCAGTGAAGAAACCACTGTAGATAAAGTAAGCACAGTCCTGAACCGGCCCAACTAAAACTTTCATTAAAACTTTTGAAAGAGATAGGTATCTTACCATTTCCCATCAAATTACCAGATAATAGATATTCCAATTATCAGCTATGCTATTGGGTATATATCTCCAAACCAAAACCCTATACATAACCCATCATGTAACACAGCAAGTAAAGACAAAGAAAACTTGTGTGAAGAAAAAAATCTTTATTATTTAAAATGGGGTTTTTTAAACAGAAAATTTGAAATATGGGGTGTTTTAAAAATCTTCATTAGATAACTAGATGTAGAAGCAATATAATCTGATTTAACAGCCTGATACAATCTAGCAAATGCCCCTGCATACCCCTTCTCCTGCACACTGTTGGGCACAAGGATTAAATGTGTGGAAGTGGAACAACCTGGAATTCCTGTGTTACCCTCTCTGGGGGAGTAAAGGCCCATAGAATTGCATCTGTTCATCCCTTCCTTACAGCATGGAGTTGCCTAGTTACATCTCTTGGTATGATATGGACCTAGTCAGTCCACCTTTTCAGTGAGTTGGAAGGGATTTACCCCCTCCAACAAGACCAGACCCACATAAAATCATAGAACCATAGAGCTGGAAGAGACCTCAGATGGTCATCAAGTCCAGCCCCGTGCCCTAGGCAGGACCAATCCCAACTGAATCAACCCAGCCAGGGTTTTGTCAAGCCAAGACATAAAAATCTCTAGGGGTGCAGACTCCACTACTTCCCTAGGTAACCCATTCCAGTGTTTCATCACTCTCCTAGTAAAATAGTTTTTCCTAATGTCCAACCTGGACCTCTCCCACCACAATTTGAGACCATTGTTCCTTGTTTTGCGTTGTTTATTAGGTTGTTTTGGTTTGTTTGGTTTTTTGGTTTTATTTTGGGGGTTTTTTGGTTTGGTTTTGTTATTTACCCATCAGATCTGGTCAGATACTTATGGGTTATTTTAAAAGGTACAGCTTTCAATATTGGTTTATAGGACCTGTTTGACATTTAAAAGTCAGCATCAATAAAAAACGAGGGTAATTCATCATTAGCGTTCAAGAATTTGTTTAGTCTTAAATAACACAACAGGCAAAAATCTGGGGACAGCTGCAGTTCACTGCTTTTGCTCTTCTGAAACATCCAGCAAATGCTCAAAAGCATTGTATAACAAAGGAACTTTTTCACAAACACTGATATACTTATATGTTTATTAAAGAAAAACGTAAAAAACAACAAATAGTCTAGTAGCACGTTAAAGACTAACAAAACATGTAGATGTCATCGTGAGCTTTTGTGGGCACAACCCACTTCTTCAGATGACAGGACACATGTGAAGAAGTGGGTTGTGCCCACAAAAGCTCATGATACCATCTACATGTTTTGTTAGTCTTTAAGGTGCTACTAGACTATTAGTTGGTTTTTAAGTTTTTCCTGTTACAGACTAACTTGGCTATCCTTCTGAATATTTATTCAAGTCACACATCAGTCTGACATGTGTTGAACAGTACAAAATAATTAAAAAGTCTGTTTAGATTATTCACTGGTGATAAAGGGGGGATTGCTGAAACATATTACCTTGTGCTGAATTCTTGCTTAAGGACTTTCTTAAGCTACTGTCAAAGTGCGCAGTCTTTTCTGTAAGGTGTGACTTATCTGAACTATGCATAAAATCTCATTTTTATAGGGTGCTATCACACAAATAGAAACAACAACACTTAAAGGGGCATCCAAGCAAAACTACAGCACACCTGGAAAATGGGGGCATAAGCAGCTTTATGCCACTTCCCCTCACCTTGATCTATTTCTCTGCATGTTAAAGAAGCCTGACGCTGCTCTGACTTGGGTCAGAAGATAATTGTCCTCACAAGGCCATATACAGGCCAAGACCAACAAAGTGAATTGCCTTCTGACTGGCCATGACTCTCCCTACCTTTCCCTCCTACAATGTGTAGAAGTAGAGAGGCTGAGAGTAGTGTGTTCAGGATTCATCTTTGTTAGGGAATAAGCAATTCCTGTCTTATGGAAACTTAAATGCCCCTTTGGGCCACTGGCGAGGCATAAAAGGGACTTTAGGATCTGATACATATTTTGTTTCAATTGATATTAGGAGTCTTTCTTGGATGGTCAGTGGGAAAATATGGAGGGTGGGTAGGGCTGAGAAAACAAGAAAGAGTAACATTTCCTGATAAGAAAGGCATGAAATGAATGAGTTCCCTAGAGTTAGTGGAGAAACCAGCCCCTCTAAAGTATAGTCAATTCCCATTCAGAAGTTGTTTGCCATTGTAGTGACATGAAGCTGTTGATTAGCCCAACTGAGGGAAAGAGAATGTGATATAAATACAAGGCTTGAAAGCAGACTCAGGTTGAAACTCTCTAAACAGGGCTCTTTGATCTGGCAACATCCATGGTCCAATACAATGTTACAAGACCAGGGAGTCCTGGTGTACAGCCAGGGGTTGGCAGGGCATCGGGGCTGCCCAGCGCTGCTGTGAGACCCAGTGCATGGCTGGCTGCAGGGCTGGGAGTCCCAGCATCCGGCTACCTGGCTGGGGTGGCAGCCCCAGTGTGCAGCTGCCTGGCTGAGCGGGAGCTGTGGCAGTAGTGGTTGCCCAGTGGAGTCAATGGGGCAAGCAGCAGGTGGGGAGCTGTTCAGGAGGCCAGTGGGCTGTGTCAAGGCTGGTGGTAGGGAGGCCAGGAATGACCTTCCCTGGTCTGACAAAACCTCTCATCTGGGACCGGTTAGTACATTGAGACTATAATCTAAAAAACAGCATGGTACTTGGTTTAATACCATAGGGTATGTCTACACTAGCCCCCTAGTTCGAACTAGGGAGGCTAATGTAGGCATTTGAAGCTGCAAATCAAGCCTGGGATTTAAATATCCCACGCTTGATTTGCATCTTCCCAGTCAGTCGCCATTTTTGAAATTTACAAGTCTGGACTAACTGCCTGTGTCTACATGAATTAAATGAGTTGAATTAATGAACTCATTAATTAAAGCCCCAAAATCAAATTACCTGTTAAACCTCATTCCAGAAGGAATAAAAGGTAGTTCGAACTAGGGCTTTATTTCGAACTACTGGGTCCCTGCCGCGTGTAGACGCGGGCAGTTAGTCTGAACTTGTAAATTTCAAAAATGGTGATCAGCCGGGACGATGTAAATCAAGCACTGGATATTTAAATCCCGGGCTTGATTTGCAACTTCAAATGCCTATATGAGCCTCCCTAGTTCGAACTAGGGGGCTAGTGTAGACATAGCTACAGTAAAGATGACATAAAGCTTGATTAGAGAAATTAACCCAATTCTCCATATCTAGACTACATATGGCATAGACACATAGCTATAACACAGGAGGTTTTATGAATGCAGCAAAAAGTGATGTTCAGCACTAAAGGAGTAAATATTTGTCTGGAAATGGGTGACAGGAGAGGGATCACGGCAGGATAACCTGTTTTGTTCCCTACCTCTGGGCATCTGGTATTGGCCATTGTCAGCAGACAGGATACTGGGCTAGATGGATCTTTAGTCTGACCCAGTATGACCATTCTTGTGTTAATATTAAAATTAGCTTTTTGTTTCTTCATGCCATTTATCTTAATAGTGGTAGAACACACCCTTGAAGGCTTTACACTGATAGAGGAACTGTAATTTCTCCTCTAAAACACTGGCTATAAATTAAAATACTTATGGCATTTATAGACTGAGAAACTGAAAGTATTATTGTATCATTTTTCCTTTCTCACTAGCTTCTTAGAAACACAAAACACTTCTGTATGATCAGATACCAAAAACTTCCATAAAGACAAGCCATGTTGACTTATTTGGTATGCTATAGTGCATTACTGTTTGTAGACAATAAAAAGGAAACACATTTGTACGCTCTTCAGAGTAGCAATGTAAGGACTTGATCTTCTGGGCAGCTGAGATCCTCTAGTTCCAGAGAAGGAACCAAAATGCGCTTCAGAGTAAGATATTACTGAGTATGTCGTGGAGCATGGTTCAATCCAACTTGAGCCAGGGTACCAGAATCTGAGCCACTGGCTTTAAGTGTTATTTGTAAAGCTTTTTATAGATAGGTCATGGACTAAGACACCAATGAATTATTTAGATTACCTCATCCTATGCAGCAGGTATGGTGTTTGACTTAATCTAACAAAAGGCACCATCTGGTCTTCAAATACAATTTGTCTCAGCCCAAGCATTACAAGATCAGTTGAGAGCATCATGTAATTAATATCATAGCAAGTATACTTCAAGAGCTCCTTGTCGAGGCAGTGTAGATATAGTCATTCAGAAGGACAAGGGGAAGCTTAGTATGTCCATTTGACTGTCATTACCCAGGATATTCTTTCCAGATCATGGGTAATACTCAAAAGTGCTGTTCTCCAGATTTGGGAAAACTGAAAGTCAGCTAGGATTGCTCAGTTACCATATTATATATGATGTTTCAGCAGGGGAGCACAATGTCCATACATTAACCTTACTGTTGTATTAGAGATAGTTGTAGTCTCCCTCAGAATGGAAAGTTCCTTCAGAGATATAAAGGAGCATCCCTGAGAAGGAGCTTGGGGGTGAGGGTTACTTGGCTCTGGATTGTGCTCCTCTACTTGGTCCACCCCACAGTAGTGTCCACGTGAGTGCATGCTTTCAGCTCGTACTTCTTTTTGGTTTGGGGAGATGGCCAACGCACTCTTGAGAGTTTGGCTGACGTGTTAATATTAACAATGTTAGGGTATTATAGTATTAATGCCTAGGATGAGATTACAAATTAAGTTTCTCTGGTCACTTTCATGACATGGGTGTCAGTCGGTCTAAGCATAAAGTTTGTACCCAGCACATCATCTGATTTTTTTTAAGTGTTCCTGTAATCTGTGCAGCATTTTTTCATGGTCCTAATTGTGAAGGATGAACAATCTCAATATTGCAATGTACCTGTACCATCTCAACTTCATCAGTGCCCAAGGTTTTGGCCTGAGATATAAGAATCACAGACGTTTTCCTTTATTCTGTGTTCCGCTTTTAGTAAGCACTGTGCAGTAACATTTCATTAATATACACAATACAAACATTTTCTGATACCTCTCTATATTCACCATCACAATCAGTGCATTGTATTGTACAGTGACAATTTAGAATGACATTATTAGATTATTATTAGATCTCTGTAAATGCCTCCACAGCAGACATCTTGCTCTGCTATTCATAAAACCAAAATGTGTCAGAAAAGCAACAAGTTTCAAAATACAAATAATTTGTGACAGCATACATATTTTTCTTTTCTTTTTTTGTTTTCATACTTCTCAGAGGGTATGTCTACACTACAAAGTTAATTCAAACTAACAGTGTTAGTTCGAATTAACTTTGATAGGCGCTATACTAGCGCTCCGCTAGTTCGAACTTAATTTGAACTAGCGGAGCGCTTAGTTCGAACTAGGAAAACCTCATTCTACGAGGACTAAGCCTAGTTCAAACTTACTAGTTAGAATTAAGGGGTGTGTAGCCCCTTAATTCGAACTAGTGGGAGGCTAGCCCTCCCCAGATTTCCCTGGTGGCCAGTCTGGCCAACACCAGGGAAACTCTATTGCCCCCCTCCCAGCCCCGGACCACTTAAAGGGGCACGGGCTGGCTACGGTGCCCGTGCCAGGAGCAAGCCTGCCAGCACCCAGACAGAAGACCCTGCACCTGGCACCCTGCACCTGGACCAGGCTGGTGGCTCCCGGGAGCTTGCCCAGGACCGCAAGAGGCGGGCACCCGCCTGGTCTAGTCCTTCTTTATGGGAACTAATGAAGAACTTTTCTGTATGCACCCTCTCCACCCAACTCCTGCTTTTAGAGACCTCTATCCTGTCCCCCCTCCGTCTCCTCTTTTCTAAGCTGAAAAGTCCCAGTCTCTTTAGCCTCTCTTCATATGGGACCTGTTCCCAACCCCTGATCATTTTAGTTGCCCTCCTCTCTCCCAGCCTCTCTTCCCCTCTCCCACCTCCTTTTCCCAGTCTCCCCCAGTTTTGTTCAATAAAGACAGATTCCATTTTTGAACACAATTGTCCTTTATTTTGTATATCAAGAAAAGGGGCTAGGGAAGGGTAAGTGGAAGGAGGTGAGGGAGGAATGGGGTACGAGCCCCCGATGGGGAGGACTGGGCTGGCTCTGCGGGCTTCTGGGGGTGGAAGCTCTCCTGCAGCCCCCCAATTGCCCCCTCTCCCCAGATGGCAGCCTGCGGCAAGTGCAGCCGGTCTGATGGCTGAGTGGTGTGATGTGTCCAGTGTGGGCACTCCGGCCACTCCAAGCCAGGACTGGTTTTCAAGTGGGGCACCCCTGAGAACTGTCTGTCCGGGGTGAGAGTCGGGTCCCTTTAAGCACAGCCCTCGGCTAGCCTGAGACAGCATCTCCACGCTCTAAGTCCTCCTCTGATGCCCTGCCGGCACTGCTTCTGGCCATCTTTAAGCCCTGTTCAGGGTCCACTTAATGTGGACATGCTAGTTCGAATTAGTAAAACGCTAATTCGAACTAGTTTTTAGTTCTAGACGCGTTAGTTCGAATTAGCTTAGTTCGAAGTAACTAATTCAAACTAAGTTAGTTCGAACTAACTCTGTAGTGTAGACATACCCTCAGTAAGTCAGAACTGGCATCCAGATTCAGCCGCGGTTGAAACTGATCAGTTTCAGCAGCGGCTGACGCCAGTTCCTACTTACATACAGATTAAACTTAAGAACAAACCTACAGTCCCTATCTTGTACGTAACCCGGGGACTGCCTGTATTTCAGAACAGCTTATTTCAAAATAAGCATGCAGTGTATTGTTACAGAAGAAAGATGTTACTCCCTCGGTTCTATTTTTGCTGGACTTTGTTTTGTCTAAATAATCATTACAAATCCCTAAAACAGCTTTTTCTCCAAATAACCTTCCCTGATAAACTACTGCTTTGATATAACATATGTATTTTCTCTGCCTTCCGATTCCATAGAAACCAGATTTCATGACAGTATTTGCTGTTACTTCACACACCAGCAAGAGTTGTGTGGACATGCTCTCCTACAGTCACTTCCTCTACTTGGGTGG